>NC_025993.2:93944679-94124679 GCF_000442705.2 Elaeis guineensis | reverse complement strand
TTCTCATATGCCTAAGGATAGCGTCCCGCACGCATCGAGTATCAATCTTCTCGATATCAAAGTCGTGCTACAGAAATAATATATATATATATATATATATACAACATATAAGATCTAAAAAATAAAAGTTAAGTACATATCAAATTAAATATAAAATAAATAAAAAGATCTGTATTTAAAAAATATAATGTAATTTATATTTAGTTATCGATAAATGGTCGAGGAGAATGTGCTTTTACGATCTCAAAATTCTCCACCAATTGGACATCGTCAGGAAAGCATATGCTCGGACAATGATGCCAACCTCGCATACATACGGATCCCTGATATGGCGCTGAATTGGCATGGCATATCTCGATGAGATGACAACCCTCATCCTCTCCCTAGGATTTTTCCTCCTCCACTCCTCAAGCTTCTCATTTCTGATGGCTCTATGAGTCTGTTTAATGATAGTATCAGCTGCAGCAAATTAAAAACTTAAAATCAATTATTTATACATGATAAAAATTTAAAAAAATTAGATATAAAAAATTATAATATATAAAATCAATCTATCATGACAGGAGATGATGTGCCTACCATGGTAGACAGCTGTAGAGATGAGGTATCAACATCTTCATGTGGGTCCCTCCTTTCAGATAGTCCTCCTAGTCACATAGTATAAAATTAATTATTTATACATGATTAAAAACTAAAATAAATTAAATATAAAAAATTATAATATGCAAAATCAATCTGTCATGGCAGGAGATGATGTGCTTGCCTCTGGATGACTCGAATGCTACTGAGATGGAGATGCATCGACATCTCCATGTGACCCTCTCCTATGAGATGGTCCTTCTGATGACATAGCTTAAAATTAGTTATTTATAAATAATAAAAAATTAAAATAAATTAAAAAATAAAAATAATAATATATAAAATTAATCTATCATTGCAGGAGATGATGTGGCTACCTCATCTCTGCACGGGCCACCCTATGTGGTCGTCCTCTTGGTGCCATGCTTATATCAAACAATATATTGGAGACAGTATAATATGGATAGAAATTACATCGATACTAAATGAATAATGCAATATAAGATATATGAGTTTTCTTTTTAAAAAAATTATTTATTATTATTCAATATTTGTATTTTCATCGGTAGGATTATCAACATCTTCATCATTATAATCCACCAATGTATAATCTTCCTCACCATCATTTATGTAGCTGTCATCATTATCATCATCATCCTCCGATATGTTCAGATTTAATTCATTGACATCAATATTATCAGGTTGCAAGTCATCCCTAATCAGAGGAGATGTGCTTTCAATATTGGCACTATACTATTTTAAGTCAGCCATATTCTGTTCCTCCTGAAAGAAGTCTTCATTTGCTTATATCTCAAAACGAACATTTATATCATAAACATCTCTTGGTGTAATCCTTTATACAACATGCCATTCACCTTATATCTTGTATTCTTTAGGTATATTACCTGCTTTGCGTGACTAGCGACTATAAAAGGATTGAATTGGTACCATATTCTTGCAAAGTTGACGCTTGTGATATATGCATCTTTGTGAATACTAGTCCTATTATTACTGATATCCCACCATTGGTATTTAAATAGGTAAATAAATCATTTTAACCCATATCTTAACTGTATAATATCCATTAGGATACCATAATATTCAATCTCATTATCTCCATCGATTTCTAACGTTAAAATTTTACTATTTTGAGTCTATCTCTACATATCATGATCTGTTGTTGAAATCTCATGCTACCAAGAATACATGAGCTATAACATGAAACCCTAGGATCAAGGTGGCATGCCAAATCATATAGTTCCTCAGTTGCACCATCTTCCTTATTATAATAGATTACCATCATCTGTAATAACATATGTATAAGTTATGATAAATCATCTGTATATATTACATATAATAAAAAGTTGAATAAAACTACTAGTGCTTACACGTTGTCTGAATCAAGTTACAAACTTCCTTTGATGTTGTCCTTCGATATCTTTATTATTTTGTTGCAATAATATGTTGCTATGCTCTGTATAATAAATATATGCTTATTATTTATTTTACCTCATGACAAGTATATAATTTGATTATGTAAAAATACTTACTCTATAAAATGATAGATTCTTCCATAATTATTTAGCATATAGAAATGCGTTAGGCCGCGCTCTTCTATATCTATATGTTTGTACTTTCTTCCACCAATGGGATGAATGCTAATCTTAAAAACAAATAATATAGATTTAATGTCGGCCAATTCCTTATCTACATTGTGGTCTTTACGATTGAATCATATTTCTACATCATCGAGATATATTGAACAAATTGTAAGATACTCTATGAAAATGTATACTTCCACAATTGATCCTTCTGAATGTGTCTTATTTCGCACATATTGTTTCAATTTATATAAGAATCTGCACATATAAAATGATAAAATTAAATATAAAATATATATAATTAAAATTATAATGGTTGTAAATTAAGTAAAAAAATATTTTTTTTATAATATTATTACCGCTCAATAGGATACATCCATTGATATTGGACTGGCCCGACAAAGCAAAGCCTCCCTTGGAGGGTGAACCATCAAATATACCATAATGTTAAAAAATAATAGCAGAAAAAATTTTTCAAGCTTACACAGAATTAGGACAATGTTTGATTGAAGCTTCTCAAGTATACCAACTTGAAGTTTTCGATAAAATAATTCTCGAAAGAAAATATCTATTTCAATAAGTACATTTTGTACCTCTGGAGTAGAGAAACTATGCATCATATACAAGATACTGCATCATAACATGAGAGTCATGACTCTTCATACCCGAGATATTACCATCTTTTAAGTTCATATGGCTTAAAATATTGGAGGCAAAACCATCAAAAAATTTTACAGTTTTTAACCACTCATAAAATTTTTTTTTTTATCTTCATGCAATATATAACTTGCAGTTGGCATTAAGTATTTCACACTATCACGGGGCACCAAGTGCAACTCATGTCGTAATCCCATTCTTTTCAGGTCTAGCTGAGAATTCGGATTATCTCTTATTTTTCTATTGATGTTAAGAAGTGTTCCAATAATGTTATCACAAATATTCTTTTCAATATGCATGATATTCAAGTTATGATGATGTAGGAGATGTTGCTAATAAGATATTTTAAAAAATATACTCCACTTCATCTAGTTCAACTCTGATTCATTACACTTTCGCTTGTGACTCTCAAAAACTTTGCCAAATTTGACACTATCAATGGTTTCTAGTTGCACCAATATGTCATCTCTGCTCATCATACAAGATGCCCATGCATCTCTAATTTTTCATTGAAACATCGATTCTGACTGATTCTTCAAGAATGATTAGATGATAAAAATTGGCGATGACACATATAGACAATTTTTCTTTCATACTTTAGTCTAACAAAGTAGCTATCACCATTGCAAATTAGACACACCAAATATCCTTTTGTGCTCCATCCAGATAGGTTGCCATATATCGAAAAATCATAAATTATCCACATTATCATCGCATGCAATCAAAAATTTTTTTTACTGACTGAATCATATATTGCAATATCAATCTCCTAGAGTTCTCTTAATTCATTGATTAAGGGTTGCAGATAAATATCTATCTCATTACGAGGAGGTGTAGGTCTAGGAATAAGCAATGGTAAAAATATAAATGGCTCTTTTATATATTTTTATAGTGCAACATTATACGATATTAGCATAACCGACCACATACTGTAATCATTATTCATGATCCTGAATGAATTGGAACCATTAGATGCTAGGCCAAGACGAATGTTGCATGGGTCACTAGCAAAATAAGAATATTATTTATTATTTTTTTTCAAAAATATAGAATCAGCTAGATGACTAATGATGTTATCCTCAAAAATTCTCATCTTATGATGCCATCTCATCACCTTGACGGTCTTCGATGACTGATAAAGTCTCTGAAGTTTTGATGTTAATGGAAAGTATTTCGAAACCTTGTCAAGCCACATTTTACCTCTTTTAGAATCTTCAATATATCTTAACTCACCATATTTTGGACAACAATCCAAGTGTTAATACTCTTTATAAAGTAATGTACAATCATTCTTGCATGCATGTATCAGTATATAACTCAGTCTAAGTTCATGTATATACTTTTGCCTCTGAATACAATTTTGGAAATTTTTCACCATCTGATAGTGCCTTCTTGATTAAGTTCAATATAAAGTCAAAAGACTTTTAGCTCCAACCAAATATGGTTTTACCATGGAGAAGGTTTATCAAGTACCCAAGCTTCGAGAATTTCTTACAATTTGGATACAATGGTTCCTTGGCATCTCTCATAAGTTTTTCAAAATATCCATCATTTGTATTATCCATATTATCAGGAGAGTTGTCAGGAGAGTTTTTAAAATATGTCCCTTCATATAAATCATCTAACATCTCATTGATGCCAATTGATTCGGACTGTTGACCCACATGTTGGTCTCTTATATTAGTAGTTTTATATTCTCCATGCAAATCTCAAATAGTATACTTTGGATCTATATCCCAATTCAACAAGTGCTCCAATGTTGTATCTGTAGGTCGAAAGTAATTATTGTGACATCTCCGATAAGGATATTTGATTCTATTGGGATCATCAACTCTTTCTCGTGCAAATCTTATAAAATTTCTAACACCTCGTCAGTATTCAGGTAAGATGATAGAGTGAGCATTGATCCAACTCTTATCGATATTTTTCATCTATCCATGAGAAATTATATTATTAAAGTATGTGTCATAAAAAATATTTTAAAAATATATGATTCTATCCATATCTAATAATAATAATAAGATTAATGAATACTAACTCAATTAACTCTTTCCTAATAGGCATGGTCCTATCCCTTTCAAAAATGATCACTTTTATTATTGCCACAGCTTCATTCTTTATTCTATATCCAAAAAAAATCCAGCAACATCTTCCTACAGTTCTCTAAGTATACAATATAGATGGATCATGTTTTAACTATATCTAATATGTATATAGAGAAACAAATAAAATAACTACAATAGAATTTTTTATAATAAAATAAAGAACACCATGACAATAATAAAGAATTGATGCATTTCTAAGTTGCCCAAATTGGGGTATTCAAAAGCCATTCATAGAGTCCATTTTGGAGACTCTGGGATCGATTCTTGAATGCAAGTCTAAGGTTACATCAATACATGTATTAAATCATGACCAGATCTCGATCCAGATTCGGATCGAATTTTGGATCGGATCCCAACCTAGATTCCAAATCTATGGTTCTATGCAATGCAAATTCTATAAAAACAAATACTTAATTAATCAGTTAAATTAACAAGTAATTATAAAATATAAATTCATCAATAATAGTAGTTCATATGCATTAAAAATTTACTAGAGGATTCGACTAATCCTAGTTAAAATATTAAATTATAATCACAATAAAACACAGGGACTAAATAAGCAAACATATTAAATTATAAAAAGTAAAAGCAATGTGCATGAAATAATATGAATGTCAATAATGCAAGCATTCAATGAGGCAATGATATGGAGTATTTTTAGGATAGTTCTACTGCTGCTTTTCAAGGGTATCAGTCGAGAAATGGCATGTCCAATTAATCGCGGGCTGATACCATTGTTAACTGGTCCTCCACCCCCGACCCTGGTGGTCGTCCCCTCCCCCTGGGCCCTAGCAGTCCGCCCTCAGTCTCCACATGACTGGCCCCCCCAAACCTTAGTGCTCTACCCCCTGTCAATGCCCCCCTCACATTTTTCAAAAATATTTTTTAAAAATAATATTTTATGATTATTTTAAAAACTTAATTTTTTCATTACACAAAATAATGTATTTTTAAATATTTTATTTTAACAGCTTCATCATTGTTACTTGTTAATAATTATTATTTTTATTATTTTTATTAAAAAATTATTAATTTTTAAAATTTTTTTATTTTTTTCCCCTCCTTATGCTTCCCCTACATGCCATAACCCTCCCAACCCTAGCCACTCCACCCTCGGCCCCCTGTCCCTAATGGCTATCCCCTCCCCCTCTGGGGCCTCGACAGTCTGCCCCCAACCTTCACACAACTAGCCCCCTCCCCCCAGGCCCTGACTACCATTTATGAGAACACAAAACCACCCCCTAATCCTTCGCCCCCAGCCCCAAAGGTTGTCCCCTCCCCCTGGGCCCTGACGATCCATCCTTGGCCTCCACGCGACTAGCCCCTCCCCTCCCCATGGTCGGGGGACCACCGCACGACCAGGCCCCTAGCCACCCACAGGTCAGGGGGCCCCTCCTCCCCCCCACCCCCAAGTCGAGGGACCTCCGCGCATCCGGGGGCTCCCTCCCGCTCCTCCCCTCCCCATGGAGCCATAAAAAAAAAAAAAAAAAATGGGTTTACCTTCCTCAGGTCAACAGCGGCAACGGCGACAATGATGGTAGCAACAGCGATGGCAGTGGTGATGACCAACGATGGTCACGACCGATGGTGAGAGTAGCAACGGTCGAGGGAGAGGGAGGGAGAGGGAAATGGAGGTGGGAATGGGTTCGACGTGGGAAATAGGAGGGTGGGTTTAGGAGATGAAATCGCATGAAGGGAGATGGGTTTGCCCATTTTATTTTAATTTCCAACTATTTACAAATACAATTTTTGCATCGATAATAACAATAATTACCTACGCAAAACTTAACGTCAGCAAATATCATATCTACCTACACTAAATTAGCATCAACAAATATTTTACTAAAATTAAAATATTAATAAAAAAAAAATTTTGATGCTAATTTAGTGTAGGAAATTACCATAATTACCTACCCAACATTTAAGCATAGAAAATTATGCTTATTGCCTACATAATTTTGCATCGACAAATATTTTTTAATTTTTTATTTTTTGCAAATAATTTGCCATTATCTAAATAGTCAATATAATTTTAGAATTTAAAGTCTATTTTTATCACTTATTATCCAAAAAATTATTGTTAGAGTATCATCACAAAAGTTTATCTCGATCTGATAGCCCTAGCTATATTGATCGATAAAATTTGATTTCAATTGTCACAAATGACCGCATGATGATCTGATAGATAGTGACCACCAATAGGTTCAAAAAATTACAACCATAATTTCAATGATATTTGTAGCATATTATTAAAATTTTACTTTAACCACACATCATTATCATGGTCAATTTAGCACGAGATTATATCGATTGTTAAATAAAAAATGAGTGATCAAAAGGTCAAATGATGTCCGATTAAGATGATTTTTTAGCTAAATGATCTTTGCTACTACTTTCATCATTTGTACGGTGATGATCATCAAATCCAAATCATGTATATATGAATCATCTATGTTAAGTGGATCCTACAAAAGTACAAATATAATTATTTAAAGATTTTAAGAATGAGTATCAAGAGACATATAGTTTTAGATCATTCATATATGTACAGTTTGAATTTTATGATCATCACTGTATAAATGATGAAAGTAGTAGCAAAGATTATTTATTTAAAAAATCATCTTAATCGGATGCTGTTTGGCCTTTTGATCACTCATTTTTCATTTAACGATCAAAATTATTTGGTGCTAAACTAACCATAACAATGATATCCAATTGAAGTAAAATTTTGATAAAATATTACGAATATCATCAATATCATCATTATAAATTTTTAGATCCATTGATGATCTTTAGCTATCAGATCATCATGCGATTGTCCGTAGCCATCAAAATTGAATTTTATGGATCGACATAGCTAGAACTACTAGATCGAGATGGATTTTTATGATGATACTCTAATGATAATTATTTAGATAATAAACGATAAAGATAGACTTTAACTTCTAAAATTATATTGATAAATTATTTATAAAAAATTATTAAAAAAAAAATTATTTGCCTTTGCCGATGCAAAATTTGCACCGAAAATTATATTAATTTGCCGCAAAAAGGAGCATAGAAAATTAAAATTATTGCCTATACTTTTTTCCACATCAATAATTATTTTTTTAATTTTTTATTTTTGTAAATTATTTTTCGATGCAACATTAGCGTCAGAAATAAATCTAATTACCTACATAAAAGTTAAGCATAGGTAATTAAAAAATAATTGCTTATGCTTTAATTTTGTATAGCTAATTATCCTTATTATCTATGGTTACTTAACATCGGTAAATAGTTTGTCAAAATAGAAAAAATTAATAAATAAATATTTATCAATGCTAAAAAAATGTAGACAATTAGCATTATTACCTACGCATATATAGTGTTGGCAAATGCTTTGTCAAAATAAAAAATTAATAAAAAATATATTTTTTGATGCTAAAAAAGTATAGGTAATTATGTTAATTATCTATGTTTCTATTTTTCATAGGCAGTTATCCTTATTGCCTACGCTTATTTAGAGTCGGTAAAAGGGTTGTCAAAATAAAAAGATAATAAAAAATATTTATCGATGATAAAAAAATGTAGGCAATTATGCTAATTGCCTATGTCTATGTTTTGCATAGGCAATTATTCTTATTACCTATGCTTACTTAGCATCGATAAATTATTTAGCAAAATAAAAAATTAATAAAAAATATTTATCAAATTTAAAAAATGTAGAAAATTATATTAATTGCCTATGATTCCATTTTATGTAGGCAATTATCCTTATTGCCTATGCAAATTTAGCATTAATAAATAATTTATCAAAATTAAATAATTAATAAAATAAAAAATATTTATCGATGCTAAAAAAGTATAGGTAATTATATTAATTGCCTATGCAAAATTGAAGTATAGACAATTATCCTTATTGCCTATGCTTACTTAGCGTCAGAAAATGCTTTGCCTACATAAAAAAATAATAAAAAAGAAAAATATTTGCTGGCGCTAAAAAAGCATAGGCAAATATTCTAATTGCCTATGCTTATATTTTGCATAGACAATTATCCTTATTACCTACGCTTATTTAGCATCGACAAAGATTTTGCCAAAATAAAAAATTAAGACCACCTATTGTCGATGCTTTGATTTAAATATGGACACTTTGTTTATGTTGATAATTATTTTTGATGACGTTAATTTTAAGCGTAGCTAATTATGCCCCTTTTACTGATGTTTAAAATTTTTTGTAGCTAATTATTTTCTTTATCTAGCAAAATTTTGCGTAGGTAAATATTGCATAGGTAAAAATTCTATTTCTAGTGCATGAATAAATATGTTTCAACTTGTGAAGCACTTTTTCTTATAGGGACTGAATATTTTGGAAAAAAGTAATGCATCATCTGGTAAGCCTCAAGTCCTAGTTATATTGGATTATGTTATTTTGAATGATGTCAGTGATGCTTGGTGGGTGTTTTGCTTGTGCTATGGCAATAGTTAGTATCAACGACTTCCAACCTGGATTGATCCATTTTCCACAGATTATGGAGAGTTTGTAGTTGAAAACATGTCTCTTAGGACTAGGATAAAGGACCATTTATGGAAGTCCTATAAATTGAGCATTCTTCATTTCCCCTATAGGCTACAGGTCATGTGCTAATGATAGCTGTGTTGGGTTCAGGGCTATAGTGCGGTATTTAAAAGAGCATTCTCCTTCAACCAAGAGTTCAGAAGAACAGTCAGGAAATATAGGTTTAAATAGCATATTAGAAGGGAAAATAAGGAAGCAATGTGCAAGGATGTCCTTTGGAACTTTTGTACAAGATTAACAGTTCTTACATTTCAACTTCTACGGAAGTCTGCAGTAGCCTATTGTAAGGACCCAGATTTTTTTTTTTAAACACTCCAGCATGAATCTTAAAGCAAGGGTGGAGAAGTTAAAAAAAAAAAAAAAAAAAGAAAGAAAGAGGAATGCATGGGAGGAGAGAAGAAAGAGAACTCCAATCAGAAGTCTTCTTCTCTACCAAATCCGTTAGAGAGAGGGATTGTGCAACTGGATTTTGACTAGAAAAAGCCCTAAGAATCATCTGTAAGTAATGATCTCCCCTTCTTTAAATTTTCACCACAAATTTTCTGAAAAATTGCTGCCGATTTCGAGTTGTTTTTGAGTCCTTTCCTTGAGATTTTGTTGGAGAAATCACCGGTTTACCTCACCGAACCAAGATAAGATAGTAAGCCTTTTATTTTCTTTTCTTTTCCAGGCCCATTGCCATTGATTAAGGTTGGCAAATCGCTAGTTTTGGACAAGAACAAGGTTTTTCCTGTTCTGAGTTAGTATGAGCCTTTTTTGTCATCCACTAGTGGCTATAGTCACTGTCAGGGTCATACCTTAGTCAGTGTTGAGTGCTGCCATTGGCCATCGGCTAATACTCCCTGGTCATGGCCGAATGAAGCATGGAGGGGAAGAGGGTTCGGGTCCCTGTTTCCACAAGGAAGAAGAAAGAAGAAAAAGAGAGAGAAGGAGAAGAAAAAGAAGAAGAAGGAAATTAAAAAAAAAAAAGAAAAAAAGAGAAAAAGAAAACTACTAGTTTGCGCAAGAAGGTGATAAGCGAAACATCCCGTACATAATTACATATATAATTTTTATATACATCTTGAGAATATAAAGATATAATTGTCTACTCAAGAAGATGACAAATGAATAGGGCTGAAACAGGGCTCGTGCCCTATTGAGCTAGGCCAACTTCGGATCAAGATTCAGACTAGGCCTGAAATACTTCAGACTGGATTTGAGCCTAAATATATAGCCCATTTATCTTTTAGATTGGGCTCAAGCATACCTTTGGCCCGGGCTTTGAGTCTGAATTTCAGTCCAATCGGTGGTCCGAATATCCGATTTGAGCCCAATTTTTTACTCAAATTGGTTTAGCCTAAATATCCGGCCTGTGTTAGCCCCATCCTAGTCAATTAGCCAGTTAGCTTTAGCTAATTAATTTAGTCAATTGGTCTGAATATAAGGCTTAAACCTTAATGCTAACTATTTTGTGTTCCGGTGTTTGCCACTTCATCTCAAACTCGAAGCGCGCTAGCCCCTAGTCCGTGTTTGTCCGCATATTAAGATTCAGGGTGATTAATATCCCTCTTTCCATCTTTCAGTCTTCCATCTTCCATCTTCCCCCATTAGCCATCACCGATGCCGGTATTCTGTCTTCCCCCATTATCCATTGCCAATGCCGGTCTTCCATCTTCCCACATTACCATCGTCATTTTCATTCACTGTTTGCCATTCATCAACACCCCTAATAGATATCGCTCTTACTAACTCCCTCTTCTTTCCATCTTTTCTCATCCCCAATATTCCTCAATCCCTATTCTCTCGTCCTCTCGAGATTAAGATTTTGAAGTTGTCTCCACCTCCACCACCGATTGGCCGTCAATGTTCCCTCATGATTGTTAGCATTAATCTCTATCACTGTTCACCATTTATCAGCTATAGCAGGTACCTCCTAACCCTATGATAATTGAAATGTTGTGCTATATATTCTATATAACTAGATCTTGAGCAACCTTGCATCAATGTTTGTGCTTTATGTTTTGGAAAATAATATTAAAACAAAAATTTGATGATGAAATACTTGCAAAAATTTGCATCTCTATTTTTCCTACATATTAACAATAAATAGGATCTGGTGGTCGGCGGGTCTTGCTTGTAACTATTCTCTACACGTTAGTTGTTCTGGGATGTCTTTGTTGGGACTTCGTGCCCTTGTTCTGGGTCTGTATGTAACTAGAAGCTGGATTGTGTTTTCGTTGATGACTGATCTATATCTGGTTGCTTTTGTTTCTGTTTACATTGTATGTTTTTATGGTTCAGGTTTCTTTAATGAAAGCTTAAGCTTCTGTTTCTACCAAAAAAAAAAATAAATAAACAGAAGCATGAAACAGACCTCTATAAAAAAAAATTATAGAGATAGGACAATGAACATGAAATATTGGTGACTAAAGAAAGATTCACAAAATGTCCACTGACAAGGGCTTTTAATTTTATGCACAAAATGGCAACGCCAGAATTAGATAATCAAAGATCAAAAGATATAAATCTCCACGAAGTAAAACATTCCTATCATATATAAAGCATTTATTCTTGTATAACTCCTGAAGTCTTCAAAGTTGGAAAAATATCTTTTTAACAGTCCTTAATAAAAGTAAAAGAAGTCTTTTCATAAAATGTTTTATGGTTTAATAGAGAATATTTATTTGCACTCTTGAGTTCAATGCAGAAAATATGTTGCAGTGTCAAGATTTATATGTTATTTATTTTGCAATTCCAACTTTGGGTGATGTGGACTCAGAACTGTCCAACAAAGAAGAAATTGATACATCATTTTTTACAGCATTGCCATGAAAAACTCTGAACTCAGAAAGCAAATAAATAAGTGGGAACACAACATGGATAGACCTGCAAGCAATGCCTTGCCTTTCTGCTGGAACATTAGTGGATGTAATGTTTTGATCACTTGTGAAGAAAATATTGAAGTTATAGTAGTTTAATATAAATGTTACATTAACTTTCCTTAGTGCATCAATTCTAAAAGAAACTAGAATACATCAAGAAGCAATGTCCAGTCAAACTAAATTTTAATTATATTGGGATTCTTCTAAATGTAAATAACATCAAAAAATTGTATAGTGCCAAATAATTGTACATATGGTTACAACAATTTGGTGTATAAGTAGGAAAAATATTTTAAAGCATAGTGTATGCAAATAAATGGAGAGAAACATCATTCCAATTAACATACATGCTTTTACAAATATTGGTTCTGTGAGTATTCATTTTATTTTTAGTAATTTATGTTCTTATTTGGATAGATTATTTCATTAATGTCTTATTATAAAAATTCTAAAATGGATGAAAATGAAACCATTGAACATATAGGGGATGAGGATGATAAAGATGGAGATATTATTGAAGCAATTGAAAGTGACAAAGATTCTAAAAAAAAATCTTGGATGTGGAACACTTTGTTGAGGAAAGAAATTTTGATGAATCAATAGCTACATGTAAATATTATAAAAAGATATTAAGTAGAAATACTAAAGGAAGAATAAGTCATCTAAAATGATACTTTAAAAATATTTGCAAGAAATATCAAAAGAATCTGATTAATCAAATATATATAATAGCATATTCAAAAGATTCAGTGAAGTCTTTTAAATTCAACCAAAAAGAGAGCAAAAAGCTTATTATAAAATTTATCATATATGCTAAGCTTCCATTTCATATTATTGAGCATCTTATTTTTTTAGATTTTATAAAATATGTTCAGCTATTATTTAATTTATTGGTCATAAGATAGTGAGAAGTGATTGTATGGCTTTATATCAAATAGAAAAGAAAAAATTATATGATGCATTTAAGAAATTAAGTTCTTGGATTAGTTTTACTAATAATATTTAGACACCAAAATAGAAAATCCATTATATTTCTATCACAGCATATTATATTAATTCCAAGTTTATTCTGCATAAGAAGATAATTAGTTTTAAGAAACTAGTGTACCCTCATATAAGTTTATTGAAATTGAAGATGCTATTGGAAAGTGCCTTCTTGAATGAGAACTAGATTTAAAATATGTGCTATTACTTTAGATAATTGCTCCACAAATGATACTATAATTAGAAGGGTTCAAGATTATTTTTGTTATGAAATATTATTTAATGGAGAGTATAGTTATATTCGATGTCGTGCATACATATTAAATATCATGATTCAAAATGAGATGAAAATAATTCATGAAGCTATTAGATGCACAAGAGAGATTATTAGATATATGTTTGCAACCCATCTCAAATGTAAGGATTTAATGAAATTACACAATATACGAGACTTCCTGCTAAAAAAGAACTCACTTTGAATGTTGCTGCAAGATAAAATTTCACTTATAAAATATTGAATAATGTAATTACTTATAAAGATATTAGATATGTAACCGAGTATTCATATATATGTTCCAACAATGATGAATGGAAATAAGCTGATGTAATTCTTAAATTTTTAGAAGGCTTTCTATATACTACTAAAGTATTTTCTGGTTATAACTATCCCATATCTAATTTGTACGTAAAAAAATTTAGAGAATTAAAGCTTTATTGATGCATGCGAGTATTGATACTAATGATATACTGAAGCAATTGACAAATGAGATATAAAAAAAGTTCAATAAATATTAGTCCCAGTGTAGCACTTTATTGGTCATTGCTTTTATTTTGGATCTCAGATTAAAGTTGATATCTATAGAGCTTTGTTATCAAATGGCATTTGATATAGAGGAGAGCAAGAAGAAGATTGATGATATTTATGCATTTTTATAAATTTTATAATGAGTATGCAGATGCAATAAGAGTACAATCTTCTATAGGTTCAAGTAAGCTAACATCTGATTTGGATGAATAAAGTGATGTAAGTTTAATTTCTTCTTTTAACTTGAGTAAAATAAAATTTGATGGAGATTTTATTTAATTTAAAAATCAAAGTTCTTCAAAAAGGTCAAAAAAATTAGAGCTAAATAGTTATTTGGATGATGATGTACTTTCTGATTTGAAGAACAAGTAGTTTGATATCTTGGCATGATGGAAGAGTAATGCAGGAGTTTATCATGTGTTATCGAGAATAGTTAGAGATATTTTCGTTATTCTAGTCTCTACTTTTTCATCAAAGTCGGCATTTAGTACTAGTGGTAGAGTTGTAGACTAGTATTAGAATTCATTGAACCCATCTACTGTCGAAGCTTTAGTTTGTACCCAGAATTGACTTCGTGAAAAATATGATGAAGATATATAAATATTTTAAATTTATATAATATCTTTTATTTACTTATAATACTTATATTTTGAAGATTTATGATTAATATGTGTGTTAATAATTATAAGTTGCTTGAATTTTTTAAAGTTAAATGCAGATAATGGCACTCAACGGGCTGAGCAGTAAAGTTGGACATAGATATAATATTATGCAACCATCTTTATAATTTTTTTAATCCATATTAAGTTATCAATGTTCATATTTAAATTTCTTTATCTTCTAATTATTAAGTTTATTCTAAATGTAGGTTTTCACGATAATGGATGAATCAAGATGGAAGAAAAATAATTTGCTGGAATTAGAAAATATTTCATTTAGCTATTCAATCATACTTTATTTTTATTTACTTTTGGATGGATTCATTGGATAATTTTGGAATTTTTTCTTTATATTTTAACAATATGCTTATCTGTTAATAGCTTCATGAACTTCAATGATACTTTTATTGAGTTATATGTTGTAATAGTTTTGCAAGTGATTTATCAATTTTGCAAGAGTTTTGCCATCATATCTTCCCGTTGTCATTAATGGTTCCACCACCGCCCACGTAAAAATTTTGGATGCCACTAAATAGGATCCAGTATCTGCCATTGTTTCCATTCCAATCTGATCGGTCTGAAGGTGAGCCTTCTACCCCTTCAGCTATAGAAGCAGTGAAGCACTACCATCAATAGCACGAGGACAGAATCACATCTGAAAATGTAGCATAGAACTCTCAAGGACACAGAGTTTATCGAGCGGGACTATGATTAATGCACACAGCATCTCAGAATGATATCGCCTTTTCAGAGCAAAAACTGTTGTTTTCCAAAACATTGATTGAAAGCTTAATATTCCACACTGATGATAATAATATATCCTTCCAGGATTCAGCGAGAAGTATGCTGAATTAGGCACCGCTAACTCTTATAAATGGAACCCTGTTGAATTAATCTGGAGCTAAATACTGGAGCATGAATGATATTCTAACTGCATAAATCGTTCTTGCACATCAAAAGTTTCGTACGTTCGTATTATAGCCGTTTGACATGGCTGAAGAATAATTACATATCGACATCGCCACAGGCAGAAGCTAATAGTTGCAACATTACACAGCTCAAGATCTTATAAATGTCGCAATGTCAAAAGCAATTTAACTTATCATTGTATACATACATACTCATTGTTTGCTTACAATAATTACTGTCAATCAGTAAATTACCTTCGTACTGGAATTCTTTCAAATCATTTCTCCAGGACTGAAAGCTAAGAACGCCCCATCCGCTTCACACCATTTGCCTCTTGCAAACACAATGTGAAGATCAAAAGAAACAGCACTAAAATTATAACTAATATATCCATAAATTTTTGTTATCTAAATCCAGCATTTCGAGCATTGTCTACAATTGTGCCAATGAGAAATATGTTACATGCACAAGTTTCAAATGAAACTGATCCTAGCAAATAAAAGCCATGCATAAAATGACGTACTTTTTATGATCATTGATGCCAAGGAACAAAATAATGCTGCAACAGAATTTGTTTGATGGAGGAAAAGAAGAAAGTGAAATACAGAAACACCGACAAATACTCAAAGAAGCTCAATCACAGCGATAGCGATCACAGAAATACCAGAATTGGAGGGAAATGCACCAGAATTTTAAAGTGAAATCTTCTTCCATGGCCAATAAATGGATCCCAAAGCAAATTCCAAGGAGAATTACCAACTCCCTACCACGGAGTGTGAACTCCAATGGAGTCCGAGATATCTGTGTGCGGTTTTGCACTTAAAAAATTCAGTACTCGGCTTTCGCCACCCAAAACACCAACAAATGCTCAAAGAAGCTCAGTTGCGATGATAGCGATAGCGGAAATACCAGAATTAGCGGAAAACACACCAGAGTTTTAAAGTGGCAGACGATATCTTAATAGGGAAGAAAAAGAAGAGCAAACTATGCACCAACTGCCCAGCCACCAGAAAAATCTACACCGAGATGGCTCTTGATCCAAACTGCAAGCCTCATCAATCAATCCACGCATTTACATTAATTGATAGTATATTTATATCCTTTTAACTTTTACACTTAACTACAACACAAAGCCCTCTATATTTCATTATACGGTTGCTCCAAGCCTCCCATCGTCCCATCCGATTGAGACTCCTTAGAATGGAAAAATTAGAGGGTTTTTGGTTTCATTGACCATTCCTTTCATATATACGACAAATCATGTCAGGTCATAAATGGAAAGATTTTTGTGATATAAAAAATTCTATTACTCATGTTTTAAGGAACTATACAATAGATCAGAGTCATCAGACAGGGCAAATTACTAAGAGAATCTCCAAAGGATATCACATGGAATTAGGGATGGCAGTAGATAGGATTTGAGTTGGATATTATACTATCCATTTCTAAATCCGAATTTAATATCTTATATTCAAATCTTATCCGATATCCGATCGGATAAGAAAAGAGATACCCATTTCCATATCCAATGGGTTCGGAGATACCCATGGGTAATCTATGTCCCCATACCCACCCCATACCTATCCCCGCCCTATATCTATCCCATACCCAAAAAAATAAGCAATCAAAATAATTTTATGCATATTATCAATCAAAATAAAATTATCAATTCAACATAAAACATAATTTATAAGTCCAGATTTATAGAAATCAAATATAGAAATAAAATTATAATTCAATATAGAATATATAAATAATCAAAATAATTTTATGCATATTATCAATCAAAACAGAATTATCAAAATAGAATTATAAACATATATATTCGAGTATAGATTCGGATATTACCCATATCCATAAGCTCGAGTCGGGTTCGGATTCGGATTTGGATAGAAAACAGTACTACCCATACCCGTGCTACAGTTTTTGGGTTTTATCCAAACCCGGTCAAATCTTATTTTTCGGATTTGACCGGGTTTGGATAGAGTGCATATCCATCAGATCGGATCGATTTTATCATCCCTACATAGAATCAAATAATTAAAAAATAAAAATAGATGGAAAAATATAGAACTTAAGATGCCCATAGCATCTAAATAACCAACTCGCTTACCTCAAAGACATATCATCGGACAGTGGCTCTTCCAATGCATTATTTTCAGATCTAACCAGGGTGTCCCTCACAACAATCTTCAAAAGAGTATGTAGTCCTCTCTCAACAGAAGATACACATGAAATCAAAGCTTGCCTCTTTAAGAGTTCTTGGATGAGAAAGTATGAATGATCGGTAAAATTGCATTCCTCTGATCCAATGTAGGACTTTCTAGGAGATCCAGCATTGCAAACACTATCAGAAATCTTCAAATCTGTTGTTGCTGATGAAGCTAAAGATTTTTTGAACATGTCCCTTGGTACAGAAATCAAATTATGTGATTCCAAATGCAACATCAGCCTATCCATATACATAATTGGCCCATCATTATCCATGTCGGTAAGGTCGTCGATATCCAGCTTAACAGTTGCCGTCAAAAGAGAAGTAATATGTATGCAACAAAAAAACAGAGAAGTAATATGTGCAGCTTCTATAATTGGTGAGTTTAAAGTAAATGTTCTAAAATCAAGTCTCTTGCCTTTGAAAGAGTTACAGAAGAAATATGTGCAAGGCCCTGCATTTTAAAATCCAAAAAAATGGACTGGTTTTATATTTTCCCTAACCATTCCAGCAACCAATAGACAGTAATTAATAATAAACAACCAAGATCATACTTTAAATTCTTAGTTTTATATCATCGACCGCCACCTATCCCCCCAATCGGAACCTAAGAAAGCCCTCGATCCAATCTCCCTCAAGTACTCTCCTTCCCCATGGATCTCCCATCCAACCGAGACTCCTAAAAATGGACAAAAGAAAGGAAATACCCAACACAAAACCCAAGCCACCTAAGCTTCCTTTAGGGCCGCTCCAAGCCTCCCACCCGATTGAGACTCCTCATGCACCTCACCATGTGGCGCACAAAAAAATACTCTAAAACCTAACGTGTCAACATGCAATATTATCTTTAATATCTATGTATCACTTTACTACTATTATATAGATATTTATTTATCATTATATAGTTTTGGCTTCTCGTGATCGATTTTGATAGATATGTGATTATCGATATAACTACTTTTATTTTCTATATTACATATTTTTATTTTGATACTGCTTATTAGAAAAATTTTGAAAGAATATAATATTTACAGTATTTTTTTGATATAATTGAGATTTAATAAATTGATGATCAAAAAAAGAATGTTTGGACTAGCCATGTTAAATTGTGAATAGTCTCATCATGGAAAAGAATATGACACTAAGAATAGCCTACTATGAATAAAAATATAATACTAAGAATAGTCCGTCATGGGCAGGAACATGGCACTGATAATAACCTCACCACGGGCAAAAATGTAGTACTGAGGATAGTCTGTCATGAGCAAAAATATAGTACTGAGAATAGCCCCACCATAGATAGAAATGTAATATTGAGAATAGCCCCATCACGGACAGAAACATGATACTTGAGTTTGCCAATCACTGGAGTGTAACCATGCTTAGTCTAAAACCTTAAAGATAACTTCTGATTGATAAGAATCAATTAATGAAATATCGATGATACGACATGAAACCATAATTAAGTAAAAAGGAGTTTTACTTAATTACATATGTGTGATATATCATTTTGAAGAAAGATAGATATTTGATGGTATATAATACATATTTTTGTATATATTGGCATTGAATTATACTAGATACTCGACATGAGATTTTGTGGCTCATATTTTCTTTTGATACTATTTATTCATTATTTTTAAATTGTTATTATATTAGTGAGTGTGTGGGGATTCTTATTGGGCGGTAAAGCTCACAACCCTCCTCTTTTTTTTTTCAAAGTTATAAGATGCTTATACTTGGCTAAGATTAGGATCTCGATTTGAAGATATTGATTAAATAAAACATAATCAATAATAATTGGATGATCGAGTTCTATAAATTATGCGAGGTTTGATATTTGTTGATATGAAATATTTGTTATGAAGTAAGATTAATAATATTCATGAGATCTTAAGGTTATAATGAATTTTAAAACTTTATATATTCTTTATAGCCTTGTCCTAGAAATTGTGTGGCCATCACATGCTGAACTGGATGTTGAGTTTGAGGCGGTGATTTTTTAGAAAATTTGTTAGTGAAAATTCAAGGAAGATGAGATCATTACTTATAGATGATTCGTAGGGCTTTTCCTAATCCAAATCTGGTGGCACAATACCTCTCTTTGATGGATTTGGGAGAGAAGAAGACTCTCAACAGGAGTCCTCTTCCTCCCCTCCTCCTATGTATTTCTTTTTTTTTTTTTTTAACATCAAGATTTTGTGAAGTAAGCACTTTAAGAGGGGGATTATCTAGTAGTTTGAGAGTGACACGAGGGATTAAGTATACATTCAAAGTTTGAGCCCCAAGTAAGTTAATTTCGAGGACGAAATTATTTTAAGGAGAGAGAATGTAAGGATTCAGATTTTGTTTAACCCTCCAACATGAATCTTAAAGCAAGGGTGGAAAAGTTAAAAAATCAATTGTACTACCATGTCAGTTTTGATGGTTTAAAACCTCTCGATAAGAACAACAGAATAAGCAATTGCTTGATTTTTAATATAACAAGTTGTGTCATTAGAAAGGCAACATTTTTGGCTAGGATTTCTCGTCCAAAAGAAGCTTGAATACCAAATGATTATGTTTGGTGTGGTAGATTTCTAATGCCTAGATTTCTGCTGCCGAGTAGGCATTAGAAACTGTTTTCTTTCTAGCTTCGGGAGGCTTTACGCTGAAGGTATCTTCTTAATATTCAGACATCCTTTTTCTACTAAATGATATAGCTCCAATTGGTTTTGCAGAGGGAGGTCAGGTTAAATATATCAAAGCTAAGCAAACCAATGGATCCGCTCCCTTATATACAACATATTCTTCTTGCCAGTTTTGCTTAACGAGGTAGAGTCATCCTCTTCATGTGGAAAGCAACTGACTTGTTGCCCACTTTTACTCTTTCTAGTCTACTAGCCATCCAATGGTTCAACCTTATATTAATAGGATGGGTGAACTGATTCTAGGTGGGGTGCAGATCCTCTGTGGTACTCAAAAAGTACTATAGGATGGTATGCATGATTGGATCATTCCTCTTAAGATGGACGGCCATGCACGCTCATGCACGCACGTTAAAAAAATAAGAAAAGAAGGAATGGATAAAACCCCCAGATATTTGAACAATTTGGATGACTGTCCATTTTATGATGGACGGCATCTAATCATGCACAGCACTCTACGGTACTTTTTGAGTACAGCAGAGAATCCCATTGCTTCTAGGTGAGCTATACCCAAATCTCTTAAACGACGTGGATGTAAGATTTAGGGATTGCAAATGACATGCAGTGATGGCAAACACAGCATTTAGTAGTAGAACTTAGAAAAAACATGTCTTTTAAAGACATCCCTGGATATTTGGGATAGGCCTGTTAAGCTAAATACATTTGAAGCACAAGAAAGTTTTATCTCCATCCAAAAGTTGCTTGTTTTTTATCATGTTTAGTGTTGTAGCATGTGATTAATTTTTTTGGCCACTAAAATTTTAACCAAGATAATATTGGTACCAAACTCCATATTGATACCATATTGGTACAATGTCAATATGCTTGATACGAGATCGACTTAGCATACTAATACTCTATATATACCCCATACCGACCATCAGTTCAATGCCAGTGCGATACAGTACATTCGGTATGAGGCAAGATGCATTGGTACCTCCAACATGTCTTTCTATGCTTATTCAATTAGTTTCAAAACTTTACTTTGTACCATAGTAGTTATTGATTTATCTATAACTCTTTGACATAGGGAACTATATTATTATTGCAAAGCAACTCTAACTCATGCAATCAGTGGCAAATAAATTTCAGGTCTTTAAATATGACATCTCACAATGAACTAGTTTAACAATTTTTTTGAATATATAAACCATGATACATAATTTTAGAAATCACTAACAATACATCCAATTACTCTGCAGTTCTTCCTTATCTAAAATGCTTGTAACTAAAAAGGATCAAGCTTAAGAAAGAGATTGACAGTAACCCAGCCACAATCAGAATACCATGTAGTTGTTTTTTAGATATTCAACACATAATTCTCTCTGTAATTTTTCAACTATAACTACAAATCTCCTCTCCAAATCCCAGTTCAGAACCCACAGTATCATAGACAACCCTGTGATTCTTCTGCTGATAGTTTCCAATGATTCCAACTTGATCTTCATACGTAAGGCTCGCAATTGCCAGGCACACCTGAGAAGCATCTTTCTTAACAAAGTAAAAGATCCCACTGACATCCACATTCAACTCCACACCACCCTCAAATTCCAATCTCAATGTTGGTACCCTCACCTCCTCATAGCTAGACAAATTGAAGCAGGTGTCCAGTATCGAAAAGCCTGGTGCCGAAGGGTAGCCTGAGAACTGTCTCACAAATTCACTCTTTAAAGCATTGTACACTGAAGGCACGAGCCGTGTGATCACCGTTCCTGAATCTATAAGAATTTTGCCATTAGAAAACCCAGAAGCCTGAAGAGCCACCCCTCCAACTTGCACTCCAGTGAGATTGAGGAAATAAAATGGTGCCTGCTGAGGATCTAAGATCATTCTAGTGTATGAAATTGGAGTGGAATTCCTATAAACCGAAGGATCGCCACCAAGTACTAGGGAACCTGATGAATTGTATAACCTTGTAGGCAAGCAATATGAGAAGATTCCTCCAAATTGATCATGAGTTTGAGATATCAAAGAAAGTTGAGTCCTTCCCAGCCCCATTAGGCCTGAAGTTCCACCGAAGAGCCCCCGGTTGCTTTGGCCACAGCCAAATATAAAGCTGTCCATGGTAGTGCCACCGAGATCGATCCTTTCCCGGCTTAGAACACCACGAGTGTAGGAACCATCTCCATAACTAAGTGCATAGTTGCAGCCTGACCGATTGGAACCACAAACGCCTGTGCTACCAGTGGCTGCTCGCAAGGAGTCACAGGTTGTTGACTTGCAGGGGATAGCTTGGTAGGAAGAGGAAGTCGAAGGGTCGAAGAGAGGGTCTTCTTGATTGTAGCAGTCGAAGCAAGGCTTGCATTGGACCCAGGTGAGATCGCTACCGGTATCGACGATCACTGTCATGTTCTTGCTCCCCAGCCCAATGGTCACAATGTAGTTTAAAGTCTGGAGCTTGGCTCCAGAGGTCAAAGGGATTTGGGCTTGCAGTGAGTCTTTGTAAACATTGCTGGGGACGGCATTACTGATTTGTGACTGCAGAGATGAGACCCGAGCTTCATCTGAAACTAGGAGCTTCTTGAGGTAATCATTGTAGTTCTTGATAGGCCCCGAGTAGTGAGAATGGTGCCTTATTTCTAGCACTATTGCACCCTTCTCTTTTCCTTTAGGTAATGCATTCCAACAAACAGAAGAGAATTAAGAACTTCACAAGAATTAATTAAGTTGAATATGAGAAGCAAAATTTACAGTCTCACAGAGCAATAACATCCTCCAAAGAAGCCCATTTTACAAGTGCAAGCAAAGAGAAAAAGATACAAGTTGTGTTTGTAATTGAAGGAATAGGAAGGGCCTAAATTAGATGAGAACGTCTGAAAGCATGTACTTAATCTATGAAAACCTTAAGGCAGGTTTTATTTCCAAATATAACATTCTCCATGTTAGTAGAAGTAGAGAGAAGAATAGACTGTTTATATTTGGATAGCCCATTAAAGCATCTTAATTAGAATTTATGAACAGCTGAAGCAGAGGGGCTTTTCTTTTGTTCTCTTTCACACAGATGCCAATATTGCTAGTACAAGCAGAGAGAAGAATCTACCAACTATACCTGATAACATAGTAAGAGAGACTCAAAATAGAGGACTCGTTAAATAAATCTTTAGTACAAAACATTACTAGTGGGACAATTGAATAAAGTTCTTTTTTTTTTTTTGTTAAGACAACTAAGTATAGTTTCAAAATATTTAAACTGCTGGTTTGATTTGAAGATTACTTGATCTCTGTGGGGAACTAATTCGAGAAGAGCTCTTGTCTCCCCATTGCAGCTGATGCAGAGTTACTATCTTCTCCTCAAGGCCATGAACGCTACCAACAGAAGCGGCGATGAGAAGAAGGGAAAGAAGAAGCAGAAGACGATGATGATGCATGAGAGAGAACATGGAAGAAGGAAGATTTGGGACTGCACTCGCCATTGTAGAGCTTTAGAGGAAGGAGAGCAGAGAGTGTCAGCTGGATACAAGAGGAGAAGGAGAAGGGGGAGGGGTGGTGGGGTTCGGTGAATGGAGAGATTCTCGGGTGTGGTGTAGTTTGGCATGAAAACAAAGCAGGGGGGGCTGGCGCTTTGGAGGCATTTGAGAGCAGGGAATTATTGGAGGACTCACGGGCATGCCCCTCGAACCAGAGTCAGCTAAGCCTCAGCTTCTTTTGGCTTTCCGCTTGTTTGGTTCCTGCATGGGTTACAGCACAGGACAATTGCTCCCGTGAGGATGCGTGGACACACACACACACACAGAGAGGCGGGGAGAGGGAAGGGTGGCAGATTGGTATTTTGGTATTTTGGATGCCCATGTATTTTGGTATTTCCCATATCTTAATACATGATCCGTAACTAGAAGGCAATAAAATGACAGATTGGTTAGTAAGGATTCCCAATGACTAAAATCAATTTCTCAACACTGGTGCATATGATGTGGGCAATTTGAGAATGTCTTAGTTTGGCTTTCCAAGTTTTTTGAATTTTGTTGTGTATTATACCTTAGCTGATATTTCGTTCACTAGAATCCTGTAATGTACAAAAAGAATACATGATACATGACTATTATAATATTGTGACTTAAATGTATAGAAAATTTAGGTTATGATGAAGTATTCTAGCTCTTTAGAGAAGGAACTGTTTGAAGAAAGACTAGATTAGGTTAAAAATTGTTATTAACATATGACATCCATTCACTTGAACTAATGATCTTCAGGGTTGACGCATTGATCAATAGATCTTGGCTGGATGCAAACGTGTAGACTCCATACCTGGGGCATTAGTTCAAAGATAAATCCATAGAGAATTGTGGTTTTGGATCCATATCTAAAAAAACATGCTTTATCCCACCAATTTAGCCGGTTTATATACTATATATAATAGAGAGAATAAATTTAATGATTCTACTCTTATATCTTTGTTCTTTTTCTATGAATTATATTGAAAAGTCTGTAAGTTCATCCTGCACAATCATCTGTATGCCTCTCATGTTGCCTTTCACTTAAACTTTCCGTTGTAGCCTTTCCATATTTGGTCCATCATTGTTAGTACGGTCATCTTATTCTTCTCCTCATTCTCTAATGTTTTTCTATGTGAATCCGTTCCATGAGCCAACCTAGAGATCCTATACATGGACGATAGACATGAATACTTTTACTCTGGACCTGACATAGCTGATTGATGTTTGAGACCTGGGTTAAAAATATCGACTTGAATGCAAATCAGAGGTTTTAGTCTGCACGTGATGGCAGCTGGGCCAAAAGTAACCCAATTACGGCCTTACTATCAATTATAGTGATGGGAACCGATCGAATATAGATCTGATGTACTTCCATATCCATCCCATACTTATCTTGAAACATAATAGAAAGGGTAAACTCTCGATGTGGAATAAGTTGGATAGAATTAGATGGGCAGTTTGGATAGATCGGATTGGATAAAAATATAAAAAATATTTTTTTACATGCCTTTGTTTTGATTTGCGGAGTGTAATGTATATTCGTGTCGGATTTTAAATATGTTTATCATTATTTATGGTCATTCACGATTGCTGCAGGTCAAATGGAACCCACTCCAATAAGATTGGATCCGAATGAATATCTGATAGAATAGAGTAAATTGCTATCTCTAATCAAGTCATGATAGATAATATAGCTAGGATATGTGGTAAGAATACAGTTCAAGTTTTTTGTTTTGGGTCAAAGCTATTCGCAATTGTTCATCGGTTGAATGGTTCTTAAAATCAAAATAAAAATAGTCATGTACTTTGATTGACTCACAGTTCCATATTTAGTTGTTTGTGAGTTTTGCAACCAGTTCAAGCAATCTATAGTGCGGCCAGCTGTTGCTAGCTGTCATGATGCTGCCAATATTATTAATTCTGTTTCCTCTAACATACTTTTGCTTACGTTAAGAATCTTCAAATTATACAAAAGATGATTTCTACTGCTTTTTAAGATTCTACAAGATTTTATCCTTTTAGGATTTTCGACATGTTTAGAGGCAATGATTAACGAGTCATCCACCGGTGGATATTTTCCCCAACCTCCAGTTTGAGTCCGTTTCAGAGAAATTATTCCCTAGAAACCCACTCTACCACCTTAGCGATAGACCTACCATATAAAAGCCTACTAAATAAAAAATTAAAAAAAAATTTAAGCACATCTTAACTAAGAGTGTAATCGAATCAAATCGAATCAACTCAATTCAAAATATTCGGATTCAAAATTTACCATCAATCAAGCCTTAATATCCCAAGTTCGAGCTCGACTTGATGAATTTAGACAAAACTGGAGATCAATTCAATCCAACTCTAATATCAATCGAGCCACATTCGAGTTCGAGCTTTAGTCTACTAATTATATATATATAATTAATATTATTAAAAATATAAATAAATTTGAGTAGATTTGTAAATTTTCAAATCGAATATCTTGCTATTCAAATTGAGTCGAGTTCGAACAACTCGTGAATAGTTTGACTCATTTGTATCCCTAATCTTAATCTAACAAGTACCACTCCACCCACTCGAAACCTATTTAAACGTTGCTTTGTCCACTTGAGACCTTTTTGTGCACCACTTCGCCCGCTCAGTATGCCTTCAAGCATCATAATCCTTTGAGATTGAGGCCCTAGGGTATTAGTCCTTGCCCTGATAAATCTTATGTATATTACCATCGAATTATAATTGTTAAACAGTAGATTGTAAAGGATCATATTGCAGGCCTAAATATCAATTTTGACACCGTCGTAATGTTTTTTTGTTGAGAATCTAAACAATGCTTGAGATTGGATGGAGCAATACTACGGATTAGGGATCACAATTTTAGCCGATCCATCAGATATTTGATCCGATCCAAATAGAGCAGATTTTATCCGATCTGATTGAAATCTAAAACAGATATATGTTCTAAAAAAAAAAATCTGAAGTAAGTTCAAATCAGATACAGATGATGATATGTCCCGATCTAAATTCAATACGATATAATCTTAATATACGTTTTCCTTTTAAAATTATAATAATTTTATATTATTTATATATATCCAATCCAATCCAACCTGATCAATCTCTTTTATATATTCAATTCAATCTGATCTGCATGTTTACTTGATCTGATCCAATCAGACTCGAGATGAATACGACGTGGATATGGAGATGAAATTTTTAGTTGCGAAATGGATATAGATATGGGTATGAAATTTTTTTATTGTGGGATATAGATATAGATATGGACCGGTTCAATTCATACCTGATTCATTGCCATTCTTGTTGCGGATGATTTTTTTATTTTTTTATTTAATAAGTCATAGTATTATGTGGCCGGTTGTTACAGGCCCACTCTCCAGCTGAGTGGTAGACCGGGGAACGATTTCGCGTTTCGTTCACTGCTTTGCCCGTCATCCTCCGGCAATTCTACATCCTCCGTCAATTCTGACTGCATGGTTTTGTCCTTATTCTTTTAGAGTTGCGACTTGTCAAGTTGGACCGAGCTAAAAGCCAACATACACCGTCTCAATCAATTAAATACCCACTGTAACTCCACCTCGCCTGAAATGAATTTTACCCAACCCCAGATTTTACAATGCAATGCACAGTTTGGTTAAGCTGAGTTAGGTCAGATTAAACCAAGTTGTTTAGCAAGTTAAGATTGTTTTTTAATCCAATTTTGATCATAACCCTTGGTTTTAGCTCTCATAATGAAAACCAAAAATCTACGCTTGCCATTTTGTGGCCACATGTCATTGTTAATGTCCGGTGCTGAATTACATGCGTTTGACATGTGCCAAAAATCATATTTTTTTGGTTAAGAAATTTTATTTAAATACAAGTCATGCTTCAGGTTTGATTCATCATCTTCTTATAAAATTTTGGCCGGGCATAAGTGCATAACCTGGATTAGGTTGCTAAAGCTTCCAAGTTGAACATAACCCAATGTTTATTTGCTCAACATTTTCCAACCCAAACTTGCTCAAGCTAGTTAGATGATGCATGTCATTACCAAATTTGATTGGGTAGTTAACCCATTACAAAAAGCTTCCATCTTGAGAATTCCTCAGCATTGAGGTATTAAAAGTAGTTTGATGAATCCTCTCTTCTCTAAGAACTAAAGAATATTGCCCTTAGCAATCTTATGCCCTGTGAGAGGTGGGCCATTAGTGGATTTTCTGTTCACTAGTTATCCAATTGTGCCTCATTGTGTGTGTGTGAGAGAGAGAGGGCAAATTATGCCCTACACTACATGCACCAATAGGTGCACCATCAATCAGCTTGTTTTCTTTCTGTGGATCAATCATTGAGATGGGCACATGATAAATAGAACTTGCGGGAATGAGACAAGATGAATAAAGTGGTACCCGACCACATGTTGCACAGATGTAGGGTATAATTTCTCAAGAGGCTGCTACAAAGCAATTTGATAAGTGCCAAGCCTCTTCTAATTCATGGTCGGGCCGGAGAGATCAATTCACTCACTAATGCATCATCCAACTCTATCATTTGCTAATGCATTGAAATGGAGTAGTCCACCTCTATATTTCACTAATACATTGCATGACAATGGATGAATGGTAGATTGTGTAATATTGGGATATATATATATGTCTCATCATACCTGCTCGCTTCCATTGCATGCATAGTGGATGGTCGTACTTCTGCTGGATTCAAACTCAGCTGGAAAGTGATGCTTTTGGGTGATTTGTGCCTTTCACTCAGGCCCTCTCTCCCTGGCAGCTGTGGTCCAAACCTTCCTCCAAAGCGGTGGGATCACAAAGTTTCTAACCCAAACCCACTTGTCAATGACTTCGGGCTTTGAGCCACTGACGCTAGCAATTTCACTTGCCCAAGCGGGCCACACATGTCAGCTAGCGTCGACTCCTATTGGGCCATTGTTTGGTGACAACTGAGGGATTGTGTGATGGGTTGAGGACCACCGCTAACCACCACCAATAAAACTATTAAGAAAAGCAAACAAGAAAAATGAGAATAGTTCATTGCAATCAATGATCCTATTATGGTCCCAATAGAGAAGGTCGGGAGGAAGATAAGGTTTATAATTATTCTGTATGGTGGAGTTGTAGGTCAATGTATTAAACACTTGAAGGGCAAGCCAGCTATTTTGTTGGCTAAGTTATAAAATCTTTGATTAGTAGGTCTTGCACATATAAATGACTAATGCCGATTAGGGATGAAAGTGCACAAGATGATATCCATTTGGATCTCTTTTTTTGTATTCAATTTTTTTCAGAAATTGATAGAATTTTGTGCATTCGACTAATATCTATATTCATATTCATAATCGTTAATATATATATATATATATATATATATATATATATATATATATATATATATATATATATATATATATATATATGTATGTATGTATGTATGTGTGTGTGTGTGAATAAACAACTATCTGATCCGTATATGAATATCCAATTTTATTTATAATCCTATTTAATTTTATATAGCACTCATAAAATTTTAATAGAAATATATGGCCATCTTAACATGCTACTAACTTGATTTACCATCTACTTAATAAAATATTTGATTCTATGGTCATAAAGTTTAATCATTCAAGTTACATCTTGTATTTATATCCATATTTTCGGTATCAGATTTATGTCCATATGTATTTTAAATAAATA
Organism: Elaeis guineensis; assembly: GCF_000442705.2. Taxonomy (NCBI): domain Eukaryota; kingdom Viridiplantae; phylum Streptophyta; class Magnoliopsida; order Arecales; family Arecaceae; genus Elaeis; species Elaeis guineensis. Next base: position 94,094,932 of record NC_025993.2, on the reverse strand, counting down.
TAGATATGAATTTTTGAATCCAAATAAAATTTGTATTTGTATATGTATTCTTCAAACAAAACAAATATAGTTATGGATATATTAGTATTTGATCCATATATGATCCATTTTCAGTCCTAATATTGGTGATTCTATCTAGAGAAGCATTTGCATATAGATATTTACGGCCAGGCCTATTGACCGGCCCATAAGCCAACATATATTGTAAAGTGAGACCAAAAAATTATCTCATGCAACTCGCACATGAGATGGAAGAAGTACTCTTGGAAGATGACCTTCTTCCTCAAGCCTGTCAGAGAGAGGACTCATCACCGCCAGAGTTCCTTTATTAAGTCCCTGATCTTGGCTATAAAAATGACCTCCCACTTCCTCTGTAGCATCGGCCTTTGAAGCCCTCGATTGAGTTGGGATTTCGACCTTTTCGTGGAGGATCTTATCGGTCGTTTGACCGTGAGATCTCTCCAGTAGCAAGGTAAGATTGCCAAACCTTCTTTTCTTCCCTTCTTCCGGTTCTTGGGCCATCATTTTCCTTTGATTGGAACCGGTGAGTTGCTAGAATCTCAATGGTTAGGGATCCACTTGTTTGGCTTGAGTCCCATTTTTTGTCCCTTGTTCTTCCATCATCAGTGATTGCCATAAATTGCTGAAGCCACCACCGCTCTCTTTGAGTACTATGAGCCTCATAATTAGGACTGATAAAATTTGACTTGATCCGTCAATTCGATCCATGTTTGATCCATCATAAATAGATTTGAATTTAGGCTAAACCAGTTTGGATCATAAACGAGTCGATCCATTTAATCCATTTAATAATTGGATCAGATTTGGATTTTAGATATCTGATCTGTTTAATCCATTTAATATTCAGGTCGGATTGAGTCAGATAATCTATTTAACCTGTTTAACCTATTTTTGATCCATTTAACCCGACATGTTTAACCCATTTAAGATCCGTTTAACCTATTTAACCTATTTCTGACCCATTTAACCCGATCTGTTTAATCTGGTTAACCCATTTAACATGTTTAATCCGTTTAACTTAATTTGATCTATTTAATAAACAGGTTAAATGGGTCGGATCGGGTTACCTATTTAATAAACAGATCAGATTCAAGTTTGAATTTTTGATCTGTTTAATAAATAGGTTGGATTTGAGTTGACGATTTTCTGATCCGATCCGTTTATAATCCGACCCGACCCGATTGCCACCTCTACTCATGATAAGGCAATGGTTGCCAACCAATGAACTAATTATGCTTTAGAAAAAGGGAAAAAAAAAGTGGGGGACGGGGGGTTGCAGGGGGTGTGGGTGGGGTTGGGTGGTGGCTGAACCCTTGATCTTCTATTTTTTCTTGTTCTTCCTTTCATTTTCTCTTCATTGGGCAAGCATTATTGTCCATGTTGGGGTAGATCCTCATCGCTTAACCGATCTCATCAAAAGACCGAAGTCATCAGGAGGCCAACCTCATCAAATGACGGATCTCATCAGAAGATCGAGATCATCAAAAGATTGATCTCATCAAGAGGTCGAGATTATTGGGAAGTCGACTTCATCAGAAGGCCAACTTCATCGGGTGGCTGATCTCATCAAAAGATCGAGGTCATCAGAAGGCTGACCTCATCAGAAGACCGACCTTATCAGAAGGCTCTCGTGGCCTAGTCATATCATCCTTGAGAAGCTCACGTCGCTGTCTAACAGGCTGAGCCATGAAAGTCATGATGATCCTAAGAGGCCCCCTTGTGGCCCAATCACATCATCCCTGAGAAGCCCATGCTGCTTTCAGGGCCCTATCGATGGCTCTTGCCTCTAGCTACAGTGGCCCCCTACATGCTATGAAGTGACAATACTCAAGAAAAAAATCAAAAGGTCAGGTACAAGACCATGCATAGACATAATTCAGGATAAAAAGATCTTTTATGGCCTTTCCTCTTTCCCAAAGGCTCCAATCTCATCTATAAAAAGATAATCCGAGAGCCCTCTAGGTACATCTCCTCTTTCTTTCATAAATGCTCGCTCTTTTCCACCTACTGCGAAAAATCTGACTTGAGTGTCGGAGGTGGCTCCAATGGGGGCTTTTCTGACAAATTCGGTCACTGCCGATGCCTCAGACATCACCTCGCCCTAGCACCTCCAACCCGAGAAGGATTCAATCCACAACAGAATGGCGCGCCAGGAAGGAGAGGCACCGCTTGCCTATTTTTAAGAAAAAGCAAGCAACCCATTGTCATGCTACCGCAAAGAGCGTCCTTGAGGTATTTTAACCCAAAGAATGCTCACCGATAGTAGCTCTACTCGGAGATTATATTCCATGTTAGCTACCGAAGGCATTCCCACAGTCCCACCCCCGACGGTCCAATGCGCTACTGACTCCAGTCACCCCGGCATCGGACAGAAACCCACACCAACGAGGAGCATGTAATCTTGGTCGGAAGAGGAAACAGGCTTCAAAGGATCCGCATAAAACTTTCGAGGTAAGAGGCTCTCGAGCTCCATTCGCTATCTTTTTTTCTTCTTGAGCAACAGGTCCTTAAGCACCTAAGCAACAGCAAAAAGCCTCAATGAGATCCAAGGTCACCTCGACAAGATCTGAGGTGCGGCACTGACAAAGCCAAGGATAAAATCTGAGGAAGAAATCCTATAAGGCTACAAAGTCGAGGATAAAATCCAAGAAAGAAATCCGATAAGACTGATAAAGCTGAGGATAAAATTCGAAGAAATCCTACAAGGCTGACAAAATTAAGGAGAAAATTTAAGGAGGAAATCTAGAAAAATCCACCTCATCAGAAAGCTCCTCCAGATGATAAATTGATCATGATCTATGATTTGAAAAGTTTCTCTAAACGATGAATCGACCATGATTTATGATTTGAAAAGTTTCTCCAAACGATGAATCGACCATGATCTATGATTTAGAAAGCTCCTCCAAACGATGAGTTGACCATGATCTATGATTCTGAAAGTTTCTCTAATCGATAAATCAATAGTGATCTATGATTCAAAAAGTTCTTCCAAATGATGAATTGATCATGATCTACGATTCGAAAAGCTCCTCCAAACAATGAATCAACCATGATCTACAATTTGAAAAGTACTTCCAAATGAGAAATCGATCATGATCTATGATTCAGAAAGCTCATCCAAACAATAAATAGATCATGATCTATGATTCAAAAAGCTCCTCCAAATGATGAATCGATCATGATCTACAATTCAAAAAGCTCCTTCAAATGATGAATCAACCATGATCTATGATTCAAAAAGTTTCTCTAAACGATGAATCGACCATGATCTATGATTCAAAAAGCTCCTCCAAATAATAACTTCATTCTCTCAGAGAAAAAACTCCGACCAGGCTGACAAAGCCAAGGAGAAAATTCAAAGAAGACCACCTCATCAGAAAGCTCCTCCAAATGATGAATCGACTATAATCTCGATAGGATCGAGACTACTCTAAAGGACAGATGACTCAAAAAACTCGATCGACTCGATAATTTATCGAGCAAATCGATCACTTAACAACCGACCAAACTATAGCCTAATCAGCTAGTACTCGATGAAATATTATTCGACTGACACCCGATTAATGGAGCCAAAAAGATCTGACAACCGCAAGATACTAGCTACGGCACAAGGATTGCAAGTATATAAGCTATGATTCGCACATTGACCCAGACAAAATAATTATGGTTAGCTGGCTTGCTCCCGATTGACCAAGGATTAATTGATCTGGAATAAAATAAAGATATTTTCTCTAATCGACTAAGTTCTGATTCGACGGGATGATCTACGATAGGATGATCTATGACTATACTTCAAATTTGACGTGATGTTCTATAAAATGATGACTTGTTCTACGAAACAATAAAGTGGCTGATCATCGAAGAAGCGGCTCGGCTCCACATGGTGACTAACTTCTTTCGCTCGATTAAAGCTACATAATTAGACTCAGGAGTTGGGAGGTAAGTGTTGCAGTAGATCCTCGTCGCTTAACCGATCTCATCAGAAGGTTGATCTCATCAGAAGACTAAGGTCATCAGGAGAACGACCTCATCAGAAGGCCGACCTCATCAGAAGATCGATCTCAGTAGAAGATCGAGTCATTAGGAGACCGACTTCATCAGAAGACCGATCTCATCAGAAGACTGACCTCATCGGGAGGCCGATCTTATCAAAAAGCCATGACCTCATTAGAAGATCGAGGTCATTGAGAGGCCAACCTCATCAGAAGATCGAGATCATCAGAAGGCCGACTTCATCAGGAGGCTAACCTCATCAGAAAGCTGATCTTATTAGAAAGCCGAGATCATCAGAAGATCAATCTCATTAGAAGATCTCCTTGTGGTCTAGTCACATCATCCTTGAGAAGCTCACGTCGCTCTCTGACAGGCTGAGCCATGAAAGTCATGATGACCCTGAGAGGCCTCCCATGGCCCAGTCACATCATTCCTGAGAAGCCCATGCCGCTTTCAAGGTCCTATTAGATAACTCTTGTCTCTAGCTACGGCGGCCCTCTACGTGCTATAAAGTGACAATACTTAAAAAAAAAACAAAAGGCTAGGCATGATGCCGTGTAGAGACACAATTCTGGGCAAAAAGGTCTTTTATGGCCTTTCCTCTTTCTCAAAGGCTCCAATATCACCTATAAAAAGGTAATCCAAGGATCCTCCAAGTACACCTGCTTTTTCTCTCATAAATGCTCACTCTTTCCCACCTGCTGTGAAAAATCTAATTTGAACATCGGTTCCTACCGGAGCCACCTCCGATGGAAACTTTTTCTATAGGTCCAACCGTGGGCTCCAATGGAGATTTTTTTCCTACAAGTTTGGCCATCGCCGACACCCCAAACGTCGCCCCACCCTAGCACCTTCAGCCCGGGAAGGATTCAATCCGCAACAGCCCGTGATGCTATGGCTAAAAGCTGCACTTGATCACCACCACCTGGAGTGGTTGGCTATTGCCACCTAAACAGGTTTCAGCTACGTTCTTCTATTTTAAGAGAGAGAGAAAGAGCATTCAAACTCTCTTGTTTTCTTTCTCTCTTCCTTCTTTCTATCACCTCTTTTTTCCTCTCTCTAGTTGATTGGAGGGTTTGAGTGATAGGATTCAGGATTTACCAATGGACCTCTAGTGACCTAATAGAGGATACTAGGCTATCGACTATTTCTCATATAATCTTGATAATTTAATTCTATAGGGAAGAAACCATCTTTTATCAAAAAAAAAAAAAAAGAAAGAAACCATCTAGGCAAGAAAGCATTAATTAGGGTACTGCACACCCTAGTTCTTAAATCAGAGCATAGAATGACTTGAGTTGGTCATTTGTAAAGATAAGAATCACCAAATAGTGATTTTGCTTTGTGTGGCATATAATAAGCTGTTTTTGTGCATTATTGATTTTACATGGTACATGATAATTGCTCATTATATACTAATCTATTAAGTATATATGGTTCTTTATGAATGTAAATATCATATATTACTAATTTTGGTAGGTATGGAATTTAGTACTTGCCTGCATCAAATTTTGTAAAAGAGTATAATCTTAAATTATGTTTACCAAACAAGCATGTAATTGAGTTTTATATCTCCATGATTGATAGTGGTGCTTTGGATTAGCAATATTATTGATAAGCCATCACGGTCCAAACATGTGGTACTTGTTTATGCTCCACCACAAGATGAAAATATAGTGTCCTATCACGGACCGGATATAAAAAGATATTTTTTTGTCATAGAATTTATATAAATAATAGTTATTTGATAACTTTTTATTTATTATTATTTATATTGGTGCAAGTTTGTAGAAATTCATACTAAGCTGTGAAACTTATATTATTTTTTTTTCTTTTCAAAGTTGCAGAATGCTTAGTATTTGACTATCTTCACTGTACTGGTAGGATGATTAAATTTTATAATTATACAATTTTATTATTTTTCATGAATTGAGAGTATTCATTAATATTGAGATTGTAATAAATTTTTAGATCTCACATATTCTTTTGGGCCTTACCTTAATGAGCATATGCTTGTGTCACGTGATCGACTTGGATATTAGGTTCAAGGTGTGATAAGATATCTATAAAACTTCTTTTATTTAACAAGTTATCAATTATTTTCATTATTATTGATTTTCCATTGACTATCTCCATGTAACAATATCATAGGGACTGCTAGAATTTATAGCATAAGTGAATGGTTTGTTATTAAAATAAAATGGGGATGATGTTTTTCATATGGCAAAGTACTGTTGGTGGTAGCATCACTTTTCTTCAAAGTTAGGTATATGATAATGCAGCAATACTATAGTACCACAAATCAAGATAATTATAGTATTATATGGTCTAAAATTATTAGTAGATGATTTTCTAATTGCTATCTTATTGTGTTCATACTAATTTTATTATAAATAATTAGAAAAGAAATTTAATAGCACTCCCTTACATGCTCTCTTTATATATGCACATACATAATTGTCCATTTTAGAAAAAAAAAAAGATGGACAAGTTATAGAAAAAATTATTAAAAGATGGACAAGTTATAGAAAAAATTATTTTTAACATTATATATATATATATATATATTTAAATATTATTTTTTAAAAATTTATTTTCAAATGTACCCTTCATCCCAATTTATTTTTCAAACTATAGCAGTTGGACTGACTCGACTGCAACATGGAGAAATGGCATGTTCAACATGCGATTTCAAGATGACATGGCTGCCTATCCAATTTTGAAGGGGAGGACATGGCAAACTGAAATCGCATGTTGAACATATGATTTCAAGCACGAAATCACATGTTCAACATACGATTTCAGTCCTCGATTCCCCCACCATTCTCCCTTGGTCCCTCATGATCGGCCTCGCCCCATCCGACAGCCTGAAGCCTTCCATGATCCCCCATCCAACTCCCCCAGTGATCGGCCTCCTTCCCACCTGACATCCTTTGGTCCCACCTTCTCAGGATCGACCTTCGCCCCCTCGATTGGGCTCCTCCCCTTTTTGCAACCAGCCTCCGCCCCCTTGATCGGCCTGTTCGTTGTCCCGTGACCAACCTCTGCCCCATCGATCGGCCTCCACCCTGCGCCGCCCAGCTCCGACTGGTTTGCTCACCCTCCCGTGACAAACCCCATTCTTCTCCCTCTTGCCCTGCCCCCCCTCCCCCTTGGACCAACCTGTTGCCATGGCCCCCTCTCCCCTCCACCCTCAGAGCGACCCTTGTTCCCCTCCCCTTGCAGCGACCCTTGTTCCCTTCGAGTAGTGGTCCCCCACCTTCGATCGACCCTCCTCCTCATCCGATGCTCTCCCCAATCTCAGTCAGGCCTATTTCCTCTCTCTAATAATTTAATTAAATTATATTTATGCTTTAATGCTTAATATATTAAAATAATTTTTTAAAATTACATGTTAGTTATTCTTTGGTGTTATGTTAATTTAGAAGTATGCTTAATGTACTTTTTTTAATTTTTTGCATGAATCAATACAATGCTCATAATCAAAATATATTAGTAAGTTATTTAAATTATCATCGAATATAGCACATTTCATTAAAAGATAGGTTTTTATTTTAGTATATTCAAATAAGTAATTTTTTTAGTTTTAGCATATTAAGAAGAATATACATATGCATGTATGCCTATATGTATGTTTGCATATATGTATGCTGAGATTTATTGGACTCAATTCCAAGTGGATATCGAGAATAGCTTAACATTATCAGCACTAGCTCTAAGAATTTATTGTATGAGCTATTATGATCAAAATAATTGGCCTATCCATATACCAAGTAGGAACGAAGATACACCTCATCAAAGTATGAAAGCTGGAATTGTGCCTAGCGTATCCTAGACTCCTCCAGCTTTTGGACATTCTACGTCATCCAAACCACCTCCTCTAGCCTGGCACAGATGAGGTAGTCGATGACATACTATCTCTCCATTTCGATGGCAAAGTTCCCTTCATACCATCCATACATGTCATCGACTGCACATACGCATGATGTTATGAGCTAGTTCGCCACTCTTTTGGAGGTAGATGTATGTTTTGAGTATGTGGTGGATGATATAATTGATGAGAGACCTTCATATTATGTTGACTATATAGGTGAGGGAGTTGCATACGAGCCTCCGACCCATAGTTACCATTATATTGAGGAGGATGTGGGACCAAGTGAACTAGAGCCAACACGTCGTTGGAAGCCACCTGTACAGATGAGGAGACGGCCACCATGTGGGACATGACTCATGTATTAGATGAATCAGTCATATTTTTTTTAAAATTCTTTTATGTCACTATCACATTCAAAATTGTACCGAACTTAGATGTATTGATCCAATTTATAAAATTTTTAGCATTTTTCAATGAGCACTGGATCACAAGAATTTGTGTGTATATATATGCAAACATTGTATCCTAATTCCAAAACCAAATTAATTTATAAAATTTAATTAAATTTTATTATTAAAAAAAATTTAATAACTAATTATTAATTTGATAATATAAATTTTAAAACTGTTGGGTGTAAAACCTCCCCCAGCCGAAGTTTGTGTTCGGAGTGACCCCTCGGGGATGCTACAGGCAAACTTTGTCCAGACTCCCACGGGAGCCGGACTCCGTCTTCTACTTCGACTGCAGACAAACTTCGTCCGGACTCCTACGGGAGCCGGACTTCGTCCCCAACCTCAACTGCTCGAAGGCTTCGCCCGGACTCCCATAGGAGCCGGGCTCCGTCCTCGACCTCGACTGCGGGAAGGCTTCGCCCGAACTCCTACGGGAGCCGGGCTCCACCCACGACTTCGCTTACAAGTAAACTTCGTCCGGACTCTTAAGGGAGCCGAACTTCGTCCCTGACTTTAATTGCAGGTAGACTTCGACCGGACTCCTACGGGAGCCAGATCTCATCTCCGACTCCAGCTACAGGCAGACTTCGTCCGGACTCCTATGGGAGCCGGACTTCGTTCCCAACCTCAACTGCTCGAAGGCTTCGTCCAGACTCCCATGGGAGCCGGGCTCCGTCCTCGACCTCGACTGTGGGAAGGCTTCGTCCGGACTCCTACGGGAGCCGGGCTCCGCCCACGACTTCGCTTACAGGTAAACTTCGTCCGGACTCTTAAAAGAGCCGAACTTCATCCTTGACTTTAATTGCAGGTAGACTTCGATCGAACTCCTACGGGAGCCAGATCTCCTCTCCGACTCCAGCTACAGGCAGACTTCGTCCGGACTCCTACGGGAGCCGGACTTCATCCCCAACCTCAACTGCTGGAAGGCTTCGCCCAGACTTCCATGGGAGCCGGGCTCCGTCCTCGACCTCGACTGCGGGAAGGCTTCGCCCGGACTCCTACGGGAGCTGGGCTCCGCCCACGACTTCGCTTACAGGTAAACTTCATCCGGACTCTTAAGGGAGCCGAACTTCATCCCTGACTTTAATTGCAGGTAGACTTCTACCAGACTCCTACGGGAGCCAGATCTCGTCTCCGACTCCAGCTATAGGCAGACTTCGTCCGGACTCCTACGGGAGCCAGACTTTGTCCCCAACCTCAGTTGCTCGAAGGCTTCGCCCGGACTCCCATGGGAGCCGGGCTCCGTCCTCGACCTCGACTGCGGGAAGGCTTAGCCCGGACTCCTACGGGAGCCGGGCTCTGCCCACGACTTCGCTTTCAGGTAAACTTCGTCCGGACTCTTAAGGGAGCCGAACTTCATCCCTGACTTTAATTGCAGGTAGACTTCGACCGGACTCCTACGGGAGCCAGATCTCGTCTCCGACTCCAGCTACAGGCAGACTTCGTCCGGACTCCTACGGGAGCCGGACTTCGTCCCCAACCTCAACTGCTCGAAGGCTTCGTCCGGACTCCCATGGGAGCCGGGCTCCATCCTCAACCTCGACTGCGGGAAGGCTTCGCCCGGACTCCTAAAGGAGCCGGGCTCCGCCCACGACTTTGCTTACAGGTAAACTTCGTCCGGACTCTTAAGGGAGCCAAACTTCATCCCTGACTTTAATTGCAGGTAGACTTCGATCGGACTCCTACGGGAGCCAGATCTCGTCTCCGACTCCAGCTACAGGCAGACTTCGTCCGGACTCCTACGGGAGCCGAACTTCGTCCCCAACCTCAACTACAGGCAGACTTCATCCGGACTCCTACGGGAGTCGGACTTCATCCCCAACCTCAACTGCTGGAAGGCTTCACCCGGACTCCCATGGGAGCTGGGCTCCGTCCTCGACCTCGACTGCAGGAAGGCTTCGCCCGGACTCCTACGGGAGCCGGGCTCCGCCCACGACTTCGCTTACAGGTAAACTTCGTCCAGACTCTTAAGGGAGCCGAACTTCATCCCTGACTTTAATTGCAGGTAGATTTCGATCGGACTCCTACGGGAGCCAGATCTCGTCTCCGACTCCAGCTACAGGCAGACTTCGTCCGGACTCCTACGGGAGCTGGACTTCGTCTCCAACCTCAACTGCTGGAAGGCTTCGCTCGGACTCCCATGGGAGCCGGGCTCCGTCCTTGACCTCGACTGCGGGAAGGCTTCATCCGGACTCCTACGGGAGCCGGGCTCCGCCCACGACTTCGCTTACAGGTAAACTTCGTTCGGACTCTTAAGGGAGCCGAACTTTGTCCCTGATTTTAATTGTAGGTAGACTTCGACCAGACTCCTACGGGAGCCAGATCTCGTCTCTGACTCCAGCTACAGGCAGACTTCGTCCGGACTCCTACGGGAGCCGGACTTCGTCCCCAACCCCAACTGCTGGAAGGCTTCGCCCGGACTTCCATTGGAGCCGGGCTCCGTCCTCGACCTTGACTGCGGGAAGGCTTCGCCTGGACTCCTACGGGAGCCAGGCTTCGCCCACGACCCCGGCTACGGACAAACTTCGTCCGGACTCCTACGGGAGCCGGATTTCGTCCCCAACTTCGACTGCAGGAAGACCTCATCCGAGGAAGGGGTGTGTCTTCGCAGTACCCTTATTTTTAAAGGAGCGCTCAACAGGACCGCCTCTGGTCATCTTCTCCGACATCCGCTCCTCCTTCCCCCCGCTGGATCCTCGCCCAATGCCTTCTCGTGAAGCATCCACACGGCGACCCACGGCCTCCGCGGCCAGATCTCAGGCTCTGGCCTCACCTCTGGTTTTCCAGGCCCCACATCCTCCAGCAATGGTCGCCGGCATGGAGCGGTCGGACAATCGGCCTCCGACGGATTTCGCCAACACCATCTCGGGAGGATCCCGACAGGAAGCAACCAACGTACTGGCCATCCCCCCCAAGCGACAAAAGATTGAGGAGCCCATAACTTTTACTGAAGAAGATGCTCAGGGAGTCCAATTCCCTCATAACGACGTGGTTGTGGTTTTCTTGAATATAGCAAACTACGACGTCCACCGCATTCTTGTCGATAATGGAAGTTCGACCGACATTTTATTCTACGATGCCTTTTCGAGAATGTCCATCCTTGACGGTCATTTGAGGCCGATTACCTCCCCTCTAGTAGGGTTTACCGATGACGCTGTCCCGGTGGAGGGAATGATGACTTTGACTGTAGCTGCGGGTCAATATCCAAGACAATCCAGGGCTCTGGTGAATTTTCTGGTGGTGAAGGCACCGTCAGCCTACAACGCAATCCTCGGCCAACTTGATCTCAATGCTCTCCGAGCCGTCGTGTCAACCTACCATTTGAAGTTGAAATTTCCCACCAATCAGGGGATCGGAGAGGTCCGAGGAGACCAAGCCCTGGCCAGACACTGCTACAACATAGCCTTGCAAAGAAGCGACCAATCCGACCCCTGTCCAGTTGATGGGCTGGATGCTCGCGATGACCTCACTGAAGAGAGAGACGGTCCAATTGAAGATCTGGTACCGATCCCTTTGAACGATGGGAATGCGGAGCATGTGGCGATGATCGGCTCCAACCTGGGGGAAGAGGTGCGGATGCGTCTCATCGATTTTCTACGAAAGAATGCGGACGTCTTTGCTTGGGTCCCGGGGGACATGCCAGAGATCGACACGGAAGTCATGGAGCACCGCTTGGCCATTGATCCCAAGCATCGACCGACGAAAGAAAAAATCCAAGGTCATGCACCAGAGAGGCAGAAGGCGATAGTCGAGGAAGTGGACAAACTCCTTAAGGCCAGATTCATTAGAGAAGTCAATTATCCTGATTGGATTTCCAACGTTGTCCTAGTCAAAAAAGCAAACGGCAAGTGGAGGATGTGCATAGACTTCAAAAAGCTGAATAAGGCCTGCCCCAAGGACAGCTACCCCCTGCCCAGAATTGATCAACTGGTAGACGCGACCTCGGGCCATGAGCTCCTCACCTTCATGGATGCATTCTCCGGCTATAATCAAATCAGGATGGCACCGGAAGATGAAGAAAAGACTGCTTTCATTACTAACCGTGGCCTTTACTGTTACAGGGTCATGTCTTTCGGCCTCAAAAATGTAGGCGCAACCTACCAGCGGTTGGTGAACAAAATCTTCAAGGAGTAGATCGGCCACAACATGGAGGTCTACGTGGACGACATGCTCGTAAAAAGCAAATCTTCCATGAACCACATCGCCGACCTCGATGAGACCTTCAGTGCCCTCTGAAAATATAAAATGAAGCTGAACCCGACTAAATATACTTTCGGAGTGACCTCAAAAAAGTTCCTGGGCTTCATGGTATCGGGGCGCGGAATTGAGGCCAATCCGGAGAAGATTCACGCCATCCAGGAGATGACCGCTCCAAGGTCGATAAAAGAGGTTCAGCGCCTTACAGGGATGATAGCTGCCCTGAATTGCTTTGTCACAAGGTCGGCCGAACGGTGCTTACCCTTTTTCCAAACTCTCAAACAGCCGAAGAACTTCTGTTGGACCCCTGAGTGTCAACAGGCATTCGAAGAACTAAGGAGCTACCTCGGCTCACCCCCGCTGTTGGCAAAGCCAGAGCCTGGAGAGAAACTATTTTTGTACCTGGCGGTCTTTCCCATGGCCCTTGCGGCAGTCCTTGTCAAAGAAGAAACAAAAGTCCAACGGCCGATCTACTACGTCAGTCGTGCATTGAGAGACGCCGAGACCAGGTATACCAAATTAGAAAAACTGACTTACGCCTTGTTGATTGCAGCCCGGAGGCTCCGACCCTACTTTCAAGGGCACACCGTAATGCTGCTCGCCGACCAACCGATCAAGGCGATTCTGCATCGGACGGATGCCTCCGGGAGGATGGCAAAATGGACGATCGAGCTCATAGAATTCGACATCAATTATCGACCAGGCCAGCAGTGAAGGCCCAGATATTGGCAGATTTCATAGTGGAGTGTACTATCCCAGAGGAGGCCGAACCTGAACAATGCGAAATTGACGGCCCGAAATCCTGACCGAACTCCCCCAAAAAAGAGGTAGATCCCTATGGTTGCTTCTGGGCCCTCTACATGGACGGGTCTTCCAATATGTCAATCATATGCAGGTTCGGTCTGCCCAGGACCCTAATCACTGATAATGGGCGGCAATTCGCGGGAGCAAGATTCGCCGAATTCTGTGAAGATCTAAATATCTCCCACAACTTCACATCAGTAGCCCATCTTCAGGCGAACGGAGAAGCTGAGGTGACTAACAGAATCCTTCTGCAGGGGATCAAGACAAGGCTTGAAAAGGCGAAGGAAACTTGGGCGGACGAACTTTATCATGTGTTGTGGGCGTATCGAACTACCCAAAGACTGCCCACAGAGGAGACCCCCTTTGCTTTAGCCTTCGGAACGGAGGCCGTCATCCCAATTGAGCTTAAACTCACGTCGGCATGAGTCGTGGCATTCGACGAACATCAAAATTCGTAAGGTCTTAAAGCCAACCTCGACTTGCTGGAAGAAAGGCGGGAGGTAGCTCAAGTTTGAATGGCAGCCTACAGACAGAAAGTCGCTCGCTATTACAACTCCCGGGTCAAGAACAAAGTCTTTAGAGCAGGAGATCTAGTGCTTCGACGAGCCGCTGTCTCGCAACCTCAGGATCGAGGGAAGCTCGCCCCAAACTGGGAAGGCCCGTATGAGGTCAAAGAAGTAGTCCGGCCCGGAACTTATTATCTCAAGGAGCTCGGAGGAGCAGACCTCCCGCGACCATGGAGCTCGAAAAACTTACGGATGTATTACCAATAACTTTATTTTAAATAAAAGTTGCATATCTACATGTCTCCCCTCTTGGCACTATCTTATATCGACAGGGCAGTCCAAACAAACTGTATCGGAAGCAGGAGGGGAACTTCGTCTTGACAAAGTCGAAGGCCCGGTTCTCTTTAGACCGGATGGGGAGAGAGGCCCTGCAATGCCCGTATGCGCCCCCACAGCCCTGTTAGGGACAGGAGGAGAACCTCGCCCTAACTTGAGCAAAGTCGAAGGCCCGGTTCTCTTTAGACCGGATGGGGGAGAGGCCCTGCAACGCCCGTATGCGCCCCCACAGCCCTGTTAGGGACAGGAGGAGAACCTCGCCCTAACTTGAGCAAAGTCGAAGGTCCGGTTCTCTTTAGACCGGATGGGGGGAGAGGCCCTGCAACGCCCATATGCGCCCCCACAGCCCTGTTAGGGACAGGAGGAGAATCTCGCCCTAACTTGAGCAAAGTCGAAGGCCCGATTCTCTTTAGATCGGATGGGGGGAGAGGTCCTGCAACGCCCATATGCGCCCCCACAGCCCTGTTAGGGACAGGAGGAGAACCTCGCCCTAACTTGAGCAAAGTCAGAGGCCCGATTCTCTTTAGACCGGATCGGGGGAGAGGCTCTGCAATGCCCATATGCGCCCTCACAGCCCTGTTAGGGACAGGAGGAGAACCTCGCCCTAACTCGAGCAAAGTCGAAGTCCCGGTTCTCTTTAGACTGGAAGGGGGGAAGGGCCCAGCAACGCCCATATGTGCCCCTACAGCCGCGTTAGAGACAAGAGGAGGACCTCATCCTAACCAGAGCTGAAATCTGTTATGACAGAAATAGGGAAAGAACCTCGCCCCGACATCAATTAAAGTCTGGTCATTCAAGACCAAAAGAGAAAAAGGGGGATCTTCCCCAGCGGCCCCTTCGCAATAAGACTTCGTCCGGATTCCTACGAGAGCCGGACTTCATCTCCGACTTCGACCGTCGGTAAGCTCCGTCCGAACTCCCACGGGAGCTGGACTCTATCTCCGACTTCAATTGCAGACAAACTTCGTCCGGACTCCTACGGGAGCCAGACTCCATCTCCAACTTCGGCTGCAGGCAAATCCCATCCGGACTCCTACGGGAGCCGGACTTCACCCTCGACTTTGATCAAAAGAAAACTCCGTCCGGACTCTTACGGGAGCCAGAACCTCGTCTCTGACTTCGACCGCTGGTAAGCTCCGTCCGGAAGCCAGATTTCGCCTCTGACTTCAATTGCAGGTAAACTTCGTCCGGACTCCCATGGGAGTCAGACTTCACCCCGACTTTGCTTACGGGAGCCGGACTTCCGTAGCCCCACCAAGAGCGGAGGAAAAATTCCACTCGAAAAAGAAAAAGGAAGGAGGGGCTAAAAAGGAAGACGATGGACTACGTCAGTGATGAATGGAAAACAAACAGCGTCAAAGACGCAGAGAACCCCATCTCAGCAAGGATTGAGGTTCTTATCAAGGACCCCAGCTCTCGAGGAAGCTCTCAACACAAGCCTGAGATGAGACTTCCTCAGGGTGACGAAAGATCAGACCTCCGAGCCCGAGCCCTGGTGGGGGGCACCAAACCCGAGCGGCTCCAGACAAATCTGCAGCCACGGATGAAAAGGATGGGTCGATACGATGGCAATCGGGTACCTCCGAACGATGCGAAGGCCGAAAAGAAGCTCGGCAAGCGACAATTCAACACGTGAGTATAAGAGGTAGCAGAAATTTCTCTTCTCATATTATTCATCCAATATATATTATAGAGCCATTAAGGTTGAAGGAGAAGGATAACTGAAAGGCGAGCCGACATGACAACTATCGGTAACCTACGGACGACGTCAAAAAAGAAGAAGAAGAAGAAGAAGAGAGAAAAGGGGAAAAAGAAGAGAAATAGAGAGAAGAGAATACAACAATAACAATGATAAAGGAAAGAAATTAGGCAGACAACAGTTCGACGCAAAGTGCGGATGAAGTAACAAAATCTCCTTCTCATTCTTTGATTAACAAGATGTACGTTACAAGACCCGGAGGGCCAGAAAAAGAAAACATTATTACAAAACTCGAAAAGGATACACCGGAGGCCACTCCAAGCTGTAGACTTCTCTTCTCAGTTCTGTCCTTCCCAGCAGCATTTTCCAGTACGTGTGATAAGCCTCTCGGCTCTCGCCCCCTGCCTCATTCCGCTCCATCTCTAAAATCCCAACTCTAGGGGGAAAAGGATGGGATAGAATTCAGGGAGCAGCAAAGGCAACGGCAGCGGCGACGACGACCTATTTCAAGAAGAATCAGGGTTACCCCGGAGGTAGCAATGGCGCCGGAGATATGCGCCACCACCATGTGCTCCACGACAACCACCGTCCTAGGTGTTCCGGCAAGGTCGGCATGCGCTACTTCCACCATCCCCGCAACAAGTTCTACTGCCCCACCGACGGCGCCGACCACTTCTGGTCCCTCGACCCCGACGACATCAAGGATTCCGCAACGATTTGTGACGACAGCTCTGCCCCCTTTACCGGTGTCGCCCCGTTCAGCTACTCTGAAGTTCTCAGACAGAACGCCTTCATCGATTGTCCCCGTTATTAAACCCCTGTTGTTGAAGGAATTCTCCCTCGAGCCCCCTTTAAGGTGACGGAAACCCTCAGCGGCAGTTTGACAACTGGAGAACTCGTAGACCACTGTTCTCCTCCTCGCACTCTTCCTAGTCTGTGGCATCCTCTTGAGGTTGGTCTCTAGGGTGGAGGCCCCGACGGGAGAACCCCTCGGAGAGACTCAGGGGACCGAAGATGATGGAGAGCTGGTGGAGATGGCAAGGACCGGTGCAAAGGACGCTCGGAGTCGGAAGGGGCACCGATGGAGTGGCTAAGTGGCTAGGCTCTCAGGCGAAAGAAAGGCATCGACCCACAGGCAAAGTGAAGCCCCCAGAGGAAAGGTGGGGGCTTAAACAGGCAACGAAGCCTGGCGCAGTTATGGTGGCAGATGTCCCTAGGCCAACCAGTACCCGCTACGTGTCCCACTCACCGCGGTATAGGGTTGACCATTCGCAGATTTTTATGGCGTGACGCTTAGGATCGCGTCCTGGTGGGAATTTCGAAAAGACTTTTTGGGTCGCCCTAATAATAAAAAGTCTCCGGCATGCGCGCATTAAATGCCAAGATTTTCGAGGGTGGTCGTGGGCAGAATTCAAAGAAACGACTTCGACTGTGAAAATTTTCTGTACTTCCTCCGCTCAAAACTCGAACTCGAAAGTAGGGGGACTGGTGTTGGGTGTAAAACCTCCCCCAGTCAAAGTTCGTGTTCGGAGTGACCCCTCGGGGATGCTACAGGCAAACTTTGTCCAGACTCCCACGGGAGCCGGACTCCGTCTTCTACTTCGACTGCAGACAAACTTCGTCCGGACTCCTACGGGAGCCGAACTTCGTCCCCAACCTCAACTGCTCGAAGGCTTCGCCCGGACTCCCATGGGAGCCGGGCTCCATCCTCGACCTCGACTGCGGGAAGGCTTCGCCCGGACTCCTACGGGAGCCGGGCTCCACCCACGACTTCGCTTACAGGTAAACTTCGTCCGGACTCTTGAGGGAGCCGAACTTCGTCCCTGACTTTAATTGCAGGTAGACTTCGACCGGACTCCTACGGGAGCCAGATCTCGTCTCTGACTCCAGCTACAAGCAGACTTCGTCCGGACTCCTATGGGAGCCGAACTTCGTCCCCAACCTCAACTGCTTGAAGGCTTCGCTCGGACTCCCATGGGAGCCGGGCTCCATCCTCGACCTCGACTGCAGGAAGGCTTCGCCCAGACTCCTACAGGAGCCGGGCTCTGCCCACGACTTCGCTTACAGGTAAACTTTGTCCAGACTCTTAAGGGAGCCGAACTTCGTCCCTGACTTTAATTGCAGGTAGACTTCGATCGGACTCCTACGGGAGCCAGATCTTGTCTCCGACTCCAGCTACAGGCAGACTTCGTCCGGACTCCTACGGGAGCCGGACTTCATCCCCAACTTCAACTGCTGGAAGGCTTCGCCCAAACTCCCATGGGAGCCGGGCTCCATCCTCGACCTCGACTGTGGGAAGGCTTCACCCGGACTCCTACAAGAGCCGGGCTTCGCCCACGACTTCGCTTACAGGTAAACTTCGTCCGGACTCTTAAAGGAGCCGAACTTCGTCCCTGACTTTAATTGCAGGTAGACTTCGACCGGACTCCTATGGGAACCAGATCTCGTCTCCGACTCCAGCTACAGGCAGACTTCGTCCGGACTCCTACGGGAGCCGGACTTCATCCCCAACCTCAGCTGCTCGAAGGCTTCGCCCGGACTCCCATGGGAGCCGGGCTCCGTCCTCGACCTCGACTGCGGGAAGGCTTCGCCCGGACTCCTACGGGAGCTGAGCTCCGCCCACGACTTTGCTTACAGGTAAACTTCATCCGGACTCTTAAGGGAGCCGAACTTCATCCCTGACTTTAATTGCAGGTAGACTTCGACCAGACTCCTACGGGAGCCAGATCTCGTCTCCGACTCCAGCTGCAGGTAGACTTCGTCCGGACTCCTACGGGAGCCAGACTTCGTCCCCAACCTCAGCTGCTCGAAGGCTTCGCCTGGACTCCCTTGGGAGCCGGGCTCCGTCCTCGACCTCGACTGCGGGAAGGCTTCACCCGAACTCCTACGGGAGCCGGGCTCCGCCCACGACTTCGCTTACAGGTAAACTTCGTCCGGACTCTTAAGGGAGCCGAACTTCGTCCCTGACTTTAATTGCAGGTAGACTTCGATCGGACTCCTACGGGAGCCAGATCTCATCTCCGACTCCAGCTACAGACAGACTTCGTCCGGACTCCTACGGGAGCCGGACTTCATCCCCAACCTCAACTGCAGGCAGACTTCGTCCGGACTCCTACGGGAGCCGGACTTCGTCCCCAACCTCAACTGCTGGAAGGCTTCGCCCGGACTCCCATGGGAGCCGGGCTCCATCCTCGACCTCGACTGCGGGAAGGCTTCGCCCGGACTCCTACGGGAGCCGGGCTCCATGTTGCTCCTAGATTGATTTTGATGATTACAAAGCAGATTGAAGGGATACAAATGATTTTAAAATGAAAAAGTCCTTATGCTCTTCAAGGGTAAAATTATAATTTCACTAAAATCCTAATTTGATAGTACCATTTGGTAGAACAAATGATTTGAAATCTATTGGTGAAAATTTCATTGTGTTTGGACTTATATTTTTGAAGTTATGAAGGTTTGAAGTGCATGAGTCGACTCATGAGTCAACTCATGGCACTATGAGCTGAATGGCACGCAAAAAATTCCCATGGCACACTGGATTTTTGACTTGGCACGACCTGTGAGTCGACTCATGAGTCGACCCACAAGGCATGAGTCGACTCATGAGTCGACCTCTGCTGATTTGAGCCTAAAAATCCAGAAATCAGACCTTCTGGTCTGTGCAACAGAAGTCGACTCCTGATGCATGAGTCGACTCATGAGTCGACCCCTGCGACGGAAAATGTCAGCAATGGCTATTTTTTTGCCCGTTTTAATTGCCTTTTATGCTTCCTAAAAATCCTCTAACGGCTCTTTATCTGCCTAAATTATTTTCTCTTGCTACTAATGCCATAAAATGCTTAAAATGGTGAAAGGAAATTGCAGATTAAATAGCAGATCAAATTGCAAAGAAAAAGTGTGGAAATCGGGAGATCAAACGTGAGATCAAAAGAGAAGAGAGGATCCTAAATCTGAGATCAACGAAATATTCAAGAAGAAGAGAGAGGATCCACAATATTCAAGAGAGTTTGTGAAAAAGAAAAGCAAGAGCATTCAAAGAGAGAATCTTTCAAGTCGATTGTTTTCAATCTTGATCTAGAAGATTGTTCAAAGCTTTCAAGAGATCTTCAATCAACAATCAACCTCTTCTCAAGCGTTCAACCGTTCATTCATCTTGAGAAAATCTGAAAAAAAGGGGTTCTTCATTTGAGTAAAGCTTTTATTGTTATATTTGCTCATTTAAGGAGCTGTTATTGTATTCATCTGTGCTCTAAATTTTCTAACTCTTTGTGAAGTTTTTGTTCTTGTTTTTGGAGGATTTCCAAAACAAGAAAAGGTTGATCCGAACCTGAAATCGGAGTGTTTTGGGTTTGCTTGTACCCGGAAAACAAGTGTTCTAGCTTGGGATAGCTAGGGTCGGAGTTTCCGACGTCTTGTATTCTAGCTTGGGATAGCTAGTGTCGGAGTTTCCGACGTTTTGTATTCGGGTTGAATACAAAGGATAGTGGATTGAAATTCCCAAGTGGGATCTTGGGGAGTGGACGTAGGTGCAAGGTTAGCACCGAACCACTATAAATCCTTGTGTTTGTGGTGTGCTTTATCGCTTTATCTTATTTCTTTATTATATCCTTGCAATACTACTTTAGGTGCTTAATATTGATTTAAAGCCATTGTTTTGTTCTTCATAAGTTATTTGTTGGGCTTAAAATTTTTAGAAACCCAATTCACCCCCCCTCTTGGGTTGCATAGCTGGGCAACAAGTGGTTTCAGAGCTGGTGCTCTAGCCCTTCTTTGATCTAACAATCAAAGAGCCAAAGATCTATGGCAACCCATGTTGGAACTTCTCTAGCTGAGGGGCAATCAACAAACCGACCTTCACTTTTCAATGGGTCTAATTACACCTATTGGAAAGATCGGATAAAGATTTTCATACAAGCACTCGACTATGATATGTGGAGTATCATAGTGAATGGTCCTCACACACCCACCAAGATTATAGATGGTGAGGAGTCAACCAAACCCGAGAAAGAATGGGATGAGGTTGACAAGAAATTGGCACAATTAAATGCCAAAGCTATGAATGTTCTTTATTGTGCACTAGATGCTAGTGAATTTAATCGTATTTCTACTTGTGCATCTGCTAAAGAAATATGGAATAGGTTAGAAGTCACCCATGAGGGAACAAATCAAGTAAAAGAGTCTAACATAAACATGCTTGTACATAAATATGAATTGTTCAAAATAGAGCATGATGAGTCCATAACTGCTATGTTTACTCGTTTTACTGATATAATCAATGGTTTAAAGAGTCTTGGCAAATCTTATACTAACAGTGAACTTGTAAGGAAGATTTTCAGGTCACTGCCAAGAACTTGGGAAGCCAAGGTGACTGCCATCCAAGAAGCAAAGGACTTGAACACTCTACCTCTAGAAGAGCTTCTTGGATCCTTGATGACTCATGAACTTAGCATGATGCAACATCAAGAGGATGAAATCAAAAAGAAAAGAACCATTGCCCTCAAATCCACAACTTCACCTGATTATGAAACAGATGACTCTGAAGATGAAGATCAGGATGAGGAGATGGCTCTCATCACCCGGAAATTTAAGAAGTTTCTAAGAAAAAGGAAACAGGGGATGAGAAAGAAATTCACAAAAGGGGATCAAAGCATAGAAAAGGAGAAAGATCAAACCCCTATATGCTACGAGTGCAAGAAGCCAGGACATTTCAGATCCGAATGTCCTCAATTGAAGAAAGGTCCAAAGAAATTCAAAAAGAAGGCAATGATGGCGACCTGGAGTGCGAGTGATGACTCAAGCTCCGACGAGGAAACCTCAACCGAACAAGCCAATCCGTGCCTGATGGCACATGAAAATGAGGTAACTTCTGAATCCACTAGTGAATTTACTTTTGAAGAATTGCATGAAGCATTCTATGATTCAATTGATGAATTAAAGAAACTAGGGAAGAAAAACAAAGAGCTGAAATTGGAAAATCAGTCCTTAGTGAAACAAGCTGAAATTCTTTCAATTGAAAAATTCACATTGATTCAAGAAAATCAAAACTTTAAGGATGAAATTAACAGGCTGAAATCTATAGTAGATAAGTTCACCTTAAGTTCAAACAAGCTAAATATGATCCTTGATAATCAGAAAGCTATATATGATAAGGCTGGACTTGGTTATAAACCCCTGAAGAAACAAAAATTTTTGAAGGATATTTATGCAAATTATTCAAGCAAAAAGCCTACAAATATTACTTGTTTTAAATGTGGAAGAATAGGACATAAATCATACACATGTCTTATTAACAAATATGCAAACACAAAGAAAATATGGGTTCCAAAAGGAACCATTCTGACTAACCTGAAAGGACCCAAGAAAGCTTGGGTACCTAAGACAGAAACTTGATCTGTGCTTGCAGGTGTGTCTAGCATCCCAAGAAGGAAACAGGAAATGGTATCTTGACAGCGGATGCTCGAGACACATGACTGGTGATGAATCACAATTCATCACGCTTGATGCTAAGGATGGAGGGATGGTCACCTTTGGAGATAATGGCAAAGGAAAGATCATCGGGATAGGTAACATTGGTATCACTCCCTCCAAATACATTGAGAATGTTTTACTTGTTAAAGGTTTAAAGCATAACTTACTTAGCATTAGTCAATTCTGTGATAAAGGGTATAAAGTAAGTTTTGAATCATCTGTATGCATTGTGACGAGTCCTATTAACGATGGCATTAAATTTATAGGACATAGGCATGGCAATGTTTATATGGTAGACTTGAATGATTTAACTAAATTAGACATGCAATGCCTAGTTTCCTTAAATGCTAAAATAAATGAGACTAGTTGGCTGTGGCATCGTAGACTTGCACATATTAGCATGCATTCTCTTTCAAAATTAATCAAAAAGGATTTAGTTCTCGGTTTGCCAAAATTGAATTTTGAAAAGGATAGAATTTGTGATGCATGCCAATTAGGTAAACAAACTAGAGTATCATTTAAATCCAAAAATACTATTTCAACTTCTAGACCTTTAGAGCTCTTACATATGGACTTATTTGGACCAACTAAAACTACTAGTCTAGGAGGAAAACGATATGGATTTGTAATAATTGATGATTACTCTTGTTTTACTTGGGTTTTTTTTTTAGCTCACAAAAATGAAACTTTTCAAATTTTCACTAAATTTCATCGAAAAGTCACTAATGAAAAAGGGTTTTCAATTCAAAATATTAGAAGTGATCATGGAACAGAATTTGAAAATCATGACTTTGAAAAATTTTGTGATGAAAATAGAATTGGCCATAACTTCTCTGCTCCTAGGACACCCCAACAGAATGGGGTAGTAGAAAGGAAAAACAGAACCTTAGAAGAAATGACCCGTACCATGCTTTGTGAAAGCAACCTTCCAAGATATTTTTGGGCAGAAGCTATTAACACAGCATGTTACATTTTAAATCATGCTTTAATTAGATAATTTTTAAAGAAAACCCCCTATGAACTTTGGAAAGGAAGAAAACCAAATATTGCATATTTTCATGTTTTTGGTTGCCGATGTTTTGTATTAAATAATGGAAAAGAAAAACTTGGTAAATTTGATGCAAAATCAGATGAAGCAATCTTTCTAGGTTACTCCTCCACCAGTAAAGCATTTAGAGTGTTCAACAAAAGAACCTTAGTAGTTGAGGAGTCCATACATGTTGTCTTTGATGAATCTAACGATCCTTCTTCAAGGAAGAATGAGGGTGTTGATGATGCAGATCCACTAATAGAAGGTATGAAGGAGATCACTCTGAAAGATTCAGCAACTCCAGAAGACAAGGATCAAGAAGATGAACAAAATGAGAAAGGTGAAGAAATTCAAGAACAACCTCAAGGTACAAATGACTTACCCAAGGAATGGAGGTATGTTCACAACCACCCTAAGGAATTAATTATCGGTGATCCTATGCATGGGGTAAAAATACGTTCTTCACTTAGAGATATACTTAATCATTATGCTTTTGTATCTCAACTTGAACCTAAAACTTTTGAAGAAGCTGAGAATGATCATAACTGGATTAATGCTATGCAAGAAGAACTCAATCAATTTGAAAGAAATAATGTTTGGACCTTAGTGAAAAGATCAAAAGATTATTCAATAATTGGCACAAAATGGGTCTTTAGAAACAAGTTAGATGAGCATGGAAATGTAATTAGAAATAAAGCAAGACTGGTTGCTAAGGGATATAATCAAGAAGAAGGAATTGATTTTGATGAAATCTTTGCACCTGTTGCTAGATTAGAAGCCATTAGACTTCTACTTGCTTATGCTTGCTTTATGAAATTCAAACTATTTCAAATGGATGTTAAAAGTACTTTTTTAAATGGATATATTTCTGAAGAAGTATATGTAGAACAACCCCCTGGATTTGAAAATCATGCTTTTCCCAATCATGTCTTTAGATTAAATAAAGCTTTATATGGTCTAAAACAAGCACCTAGAGCATGGTATGAAAGGCTAAGCAAATTTTTACTAAATAATGGTTTCTCAAGAGGCAATGTGGATACAACTCTATTTATTAAAAGAAACCAAAATGATATGCTAATTATACAAATTTATGTTGATGACATAATTTTTGGGTCTACTAATGAATCCCTTTGTCAAGACTTTGCTAAGCTTATGCAGGGAGAGTTCGAGATGAGCATGATGGGAGAACTCACCTTCTTCCTCGGACTCCAAATCAAACAATCAAAAGAGAGAATCTCCATCACCCAAAGCAAGTACACCAAGGAACTACTCAAAATATTTGGAATGGAGAACTGCAAACCAATTGGCACACCAATGAGTCCCTCATGTAAGCTTGACAAGGATGATGAAGGTAAAAGCGTAGACTTAAAATACTATAGAGGTATGATTGACTCATTATTATATCTAACTACAAGTAGGCCTGATATCATATTTAGTGTTTGCTTATGTGCAAGATATCAATCTAATCCTAAGGAATCTCATTTGAATGCTGTTAAAAGAATCCTTAGATACTTAAATGGTACACAAACTATAGGGTTATGGTACTCTAAGGACTCACAAATTAATTTGTTAGGATATTCTGATGCTGATTTTGCTGGATGTAAATTAGATAGAAAAAGCACAAGTGGAACTTGCCAATTTTTTGGAGTTAACCTAATCTCATGGTTTAGCAAGAAACAAAATTCGGTGGCACTGTCTACGACTGAGGTCGAATACATTGCAGCCGGAAGTTGTTGTGCTCAAATCTTGTGGATTAAGCAACAACTCGAAGATTTTGGAATCAAACTTAATGAAACTCCAATAAAATGTGACAATACAAGTGCCATAAATCTATCTAAAAGTCCAATACAGCATTCAAGATCCAAACATATTGAAATAAGACATCATTTTATAAGAGAACATGTTCAAAACAAAAATATAATTCTTGAATATATTTGCACTAAAAATCAATTAGCTGATATCTTTACAAAGGCCCTTAGTGAGGAAAGATTCTGTGAAATTAGGAGAAATCTAGGAATTCTAGATCCATTTGTCTGAAATTTCTCAATTTCCAAAGAATAGATGTCAAAAACTCTTAGAGCTCAATTTTCAACATCTATCCTGGCTCCAAAAGCTCAGGTTTATCTCTCTAAAAACTTATCATTGAGCAAAATTCCTTCTCTCAAAATTTCAAATTTTTCTGGAATTTATTTGCATTTTTTCTGAATTTCTGAACTTCATGAGTCGACCCCCATGAGTCGACTCAATGGCAAACTTGTAAATCCCACCAACTTCCATCGGGTTCATTGTTTTTAAAACGGGAAACCTTGTTTATGAGACGACTCATCTTCTCGTCGTCTTCCTTCCGAAAGCCGTCCTCTCAAACTCTTTTTGCTCCAAATCCAAGGATCAATTTTGAGGCAATTCTCCCTCCTTCTCTCCACCAAAAATCGCCTCCTTGAAAAGGACTTTTCTGTGCTTTCTCGCAGTGATAGGCGCGGGTGGAACGTGCCCTAGAACTTCACCGTTCATTCAAAATCCACTTCTTTTCTCCACCAAAATTCTTCTTTACTCTTTTGTGATCCCTCCTCCACTGAATTCAAGTCTTCTTGTCTGCTACTTTATTGGATATGGCTCCAAAGATGAAACTTCCCCAAAGGAGGAAATCAATCCGAGAGCCTGAGGAAATTGTCCGAAAGAAAAGGCATGCTCAGTCTTCCACTGTTCCCAATCCAGTTTCAGTACCTGCTCAAGGTCCCTCTTAATCCTCCATAAGCCCCAGTGTAAATCTTCTTTCTGATAGAAAAGTAGAAACCGAGAAAAATATAGATTTTCGGTTCTTTGAGAAAGAAGGCTTTACTTTTGCTACCAAGATCAAAAATCAAGGATGGGAACTTTACTGCTCTCTTAAGGAAGTCACCTATGTTGATCTAGTCAGAGAGTTCTACCAGAACCTACATTATGGAAGTGGGTCAGTGACTTCAACAGTCAAGGGGATTGACATCTGTTTGGATTCTAGGATATTGGGAGAGATACTTCAGTTGCCTAGTGAAGGATACTCATATATGGAACTCCCAATTAAAGAAGAAGGGATCAGAATTATCTTAGGAGAAGATTTTTCAGGAAGTTTAAACAGATTGGAAGCAAAGCTACTGTCCATTGAGATGAGGGTCCTGCATCAGATTGTGACAAAACTATTCTTTCCTAGGAGTGGTAGACATGACTTACTGTCTGAAAGAGATGTATGTGTCATGTTTCATGTCATCACTCAGACCCCCCTAAACCTCCCTGCACTTATGATAGAGGCCATGAGAGAAACTTTGAACAGATCCAAGGCACACTTGCCTTATGGTATGGCCCTTACTAGAGTTTTTAGGAGGTTTGGAGTTAGCTGTGAGGGGGAGACACCTACCAAGCTCTCACATGTGGACACTTTCAACCAACACAGCCTGCACCGAATGGGAATTACAAAGACTGTTGGTGGTTGGATCAAGGGCTCTGAAGAAAGAGCTGAGGAGAGAGCTGAGGAAAGAGCTGAAGACAGAACTGAAGACAGAGTAGAAGAAGAAGGTCCATCTTCTCTTGTACATGATTTCAGGGCAGCTTCACCAGATACCCAGTTCATTCCTGATACTGAGGCTGGCCCTTCTGAGTTTACTTGGATGCCCACACCAGTGTATCAGCCAGAGAGCAGAGCACCTCCTTCAGAGTTCAGACTGGCTGACGATCAGATCGAGCATATATCTCAGCGTGTGGCTTCTTTGTTGTCTAGCCAGTGGAGTAGTACTTCTTTTGCACCTAGAGCTACTTCTTCTGATCAGACCATTACTCCCCACATCTCCACTATATTTCAGATGATTTTAGATCAGTCCGTCAGGATACAGCAGCTTGAGGATACAGTCTGGAGACTTACTGGCAGAGTTCTTGACTTATAGGGGCAAGTTCTTGCATTGGCCCATCCCCAGCCACAGGAGTCTACTATTGAGGTCACAGACCTCACTGCAGAGGCTGGAAGGCTCAGAGGAGCATTAGAAGGTGGATATGAGCTACTGAGGAAAGAGATCAGAGGATCGAGTGAGCATGCTACCACCCAGTTCACTGCTCTACTTCAATCTGTTTCCAGAGCACTGAACGTACTTGATTCTATTAGACTCATGGTATCAGCCCTAGTATCTCAGTGTTCTCAGCCTCCCAGTTCATCTCGTTCTCCTACTCGTGGCAGAGGCAGACGAGGTAGAGGACGCACTTCTGATCCATCATCTTCTCATACCAGATCTGATGATTCCGATCCATGATTTGTCGTGATCATTGACTTATCTTGATCTTTACTAGGTTCTAGGAGTTAGTATCTTGTTCTAGGATCTATACCTTGGGGCCATGTATTGATATTTAGCTAGTTGAATTTTATGTATTGAAACAATTATGATATTAATGGAATCATCTTTTACCTATATTTCTACCTCTTTGTAATGATTATATTTTGATCTCTGATACATCTATTGAAATATTATCTTCTCCTTGTTGTTGTTTGCTATTGATAATTGCTATATTAAGGGGGAGCAAACATCTGTGAAAAACTCTAAAGAGGAAGAAATTAAAGAATATTTCAAAAAGGGGGAGAAATTAAAGAAAGAGTTAACTATGTTTGATGATGTCAAAAAGGGGGAGAAATTAAAATTAAACAAAAATTGAAATTAGACAAAAAGCAAAACCCTAAATTATGAGAAAAAGGGGGAGAAATTAAATTAAAACAAATATTGGAGAAATTAGACAAAAACAAGGATTGAAAGATTAAACAAAACTTTGAGAAATTTTGGTATCAGACAGAACTTTAACAAAAAGTTATCCATCAAAAGCAAAATCATGAGTACAATGCAAATAAGTATTTTTTTATATAAGCTCTGATATTCAAACTTGCTTTTGAAATTTTACTCACCTTGATACATCAATAAGAAATTTGTTTTACTCTGATACATCCTACAATTTCTTTCAACTTGATCTGATACATGATAACATTTGATCCGATACAGTGTGAAGGTTTCTCTAATATATTATAACATTTGCTCTGATACTGTATGAAATTTTCTTTGATACATTAAAAATTTTCTTGCTCTGATACATTATAAAATCTTTTCTGATATCATTGTAAAAATTATTTTTGCTCTGATACATAGAAAAAGTTATTTATCTTCTCTTGCTCTGATATATCTTGAACTCAAAATGATCTAATACCCTTTTCAAATCTTTAAGAAAATGGACAAACTATTTTTGCATTTATATTACATGCCAAAAGAATCATACTCTTTTCAAGCATATACACCTATAATGGATTCTTTTGAAATTAATGCATTAACATAAATATTTTTGTTCATATATTTTGTCATCATCAAAAAGGGGGAGATTATTGCTCCTAGATTGATTTTGATGATTACAAAGCAGATTGAAGGGATACAAATGATTTTAAAATAAAAAAGTCCTTATGCTCTTCAAGGGTAAAATTATAATTTCACTAAAATCCTAATTTGATAGTACCATTTGGTAGAACAAATGATTTGAAATCTATTGGTGAAAATTTCATTGTGTTTGGACTTATATTTTTGAAGTTATGAAGGTTTGAAGTGCATGAGTCGACTCATGAGTCAACTCATGGCACTATGAGCTGAATGGCATGCAAAAAATTCCCATGGCACACTGGATTTTTGACTTGGCACGACCTGTGAGTCGACTCATGAGTCGACCCACAAGGCATGAGTCGACTCATGAGTCGACCTCTGCTGATTTGAGCCTAAAAATCCAGAAATCAGACCTTCTGGTCTGTGCAACAGAAGTCGACTCATGAGTCGACTCCTGATGCATGAGTCGAATCATGAGTCGACCCCTGCGACGGAAAATATCAGCAACGGCTATTTTTTTGCCCATTTTAATTGCCTTTTATGCTTCCTAAAAATCCTCTAACGGCTCTTTATCTGTCTAAATTATTTTCTCTTGCTACTAATGCCATAAAATGCTTAAAATGGTGAAAGGAAATTGCAGATTAAATAGCAGATCAAATTGCAAAGAAAAAGTGTGGAAATCGGGAGATCAAACGTGAGATCAAAAGAGAAGAGAGGATCCTAAATCTGAGATCAACGAAATATTCAAGAAGAAGAGAGAGGATCCACAATATTCAAGAGAGTTTGTGAAAAAGAAAAGCAAGAGCATTCAAAGAGAGAATCTTTCAAGTCGATTGTTTTCAATCTTGATCTAGAAGATTGTTCAAAGCTTTCAAGAGATCTTCAATCAACAATCAACCTCTTCTCAAGCGTTCAACCGTTCATTCATCTTGAGAAAATCTGAAAAAAAGGGGTTCTTCATTTGAGTAAAGCTTTTATTGTTATATTTGCTCATTTAAGGAGCTGTTATTGTATTCATCTGTGCTCTAAATTTTCTAACTCTTTGTGAAGTTTTTGTTCTTATTTTTGGAGGATTTCCAAAATAAGGAAAGGTTGATCCGAACCTGAAATCGGAGTGTTTTGGGTTTGCTTGTACCCGGGAAATAAGTGTTCTAGCTTGGGATAGCTAGGGTCGGAGTTTCCGACGTCTTGTATTCTAGCTTGGGATAGCTAGTGTCGGAGTTTCCGACGTTTTGTATTCGGGTTGAATACAAAGGATAGTAGATTGAAATTCCCAAGTGGGATCTTGGAGAGTGGACGTAGGTGCAAGGTTAGCACCGAACCACTATAAATCCTTGTGTTTGTGGTGTGCTTTATTGCTTTATCTTATTTCTTTATTATATCCTTGCAATACTACTTTAGGTGCTTAATATTGATTTAAAGCCATTGTTTTGTTCTTCATAAGTTATTTGTTGGGCTTAAAATTTTTAGAAACCCAATTCATCCCCCCTCTTGGGTTGCATAGCTGGGCAACACTCCACCCACGACTTCGCTTACAGGTAAACTTCGTCCAGACTCTTAAGAGAGCCAAACTTCATCCCTGACTTTAATTGTAGGTAGACTTCGACCGGACTCCTACGAGAGCCAGATCTCATCTCCGACTCCAGCTGCAGGCAAACTTCGTCCGGACTCCTACGGGAGCCGGACTTCGTCCCCAACCTCAACTGCTGGAAGGCTTCACCCGGACTCCCATGGGAGCCGGGCTTCGTCCTCGACCTCGACTGCGGGAAGGCTTCGCCCGGATTCCTACGGGAGCTGGACTCCGCCCACGACTTCGCTTACAGGTAAACTTCGTTCGGACTCTTAAGGGAGCCGAACTTCGTCCCTGACTTTAATTGCAGGTAGACTTCGACCGGACTCTTACGGGAGCCAGATCTCGTCTCTGACTCCAGCTACAGGCAGACTTCGTTCGGACTCCTACGGGAGCTGGACTTTGTCCCCAATCCCAACTGCTGGAAGGCTTCTCCCGGACTCCCATGGGAGCCGGGCTCCGTCCTCAACCTTGACTGCGGGAAGGCTTCGCCCGGACTCCTACGGGAGCCAGGCTCCGCCCACGACCCCGGCTATGGACAAACTTCGTCTGGACTCCTACGGGAGCCGGATTTCGTCTCCAACTTCGACTGCAGGAAGACCTCATCCGAGCTCCTACAGGAACCGAACTTCGCTTCTGACTCCAGCTACAGACTCCAATCGAACTTTAGCCGATAAATCTGGACCCCTTGGTAGGCCACAGTAACGGCCACGACTCTGCTCCACTCCCTACGGCGGATCCTACGCGGCTCCATTACTCCCTGGCAGGCCGTAGTAATGGCCACGATTCTGCTCCACTCCCTGTGGCGGATCCTACGCGGCTCCATCACTCCCTGGTAGGCCGCAGTAACGGCCACAGTACTGCTCCACTTTCTGTGATGGATACCGCACGATTCTTCCATCCTATGGCAAGTCGTGACAACGGACGCCGCTCCATTCCCCACGGTAGACTCCACGTGGCACGCCCCGATGATAGCCACGGGTCCACTCCACTACTCTTCGCAACAAACTCTGCCTGACCCTGGGCAGCCCACTGCCAGACGGTTACAGATATCGCTATCAGTCTGCTGCCCCCTCCACCTATAAAAGGGGGCCCCAGATATGTTATTCTCCAAGCTCTATTTTCTATCCCAAAACTCTGCTAAAATTTTCGTTCGAGCACTCCATTCTTGTTGAGGCAGAGAACTGACTTGAGCATCGGAGGATCTTACCGGAGCAACCCCACCTCCGGTTTAGACTTCTTTTGCAGGACCCGGCGGCGACCGCGACTCCCTCGACTCCAGCTTCTCCGACGCAAGTAGATTTTTACATCAACAAAAATCAAAGGGTGTAAACCTTAAATCCTAAGCACAAATTTAGAATATTGATCCAAAATCAAAACCCCACAATTTAAATTCAAAATTGGCACTCGATAAGCCCGATTGACCAGACCATAGGGCCAATCGATCGGTGTAGAATAGCATGCACATATGGGCGACCAGTGGTCGTGATAGAGATGGACCGACCTTCTTGAGTTAACTACGGTCGATTGGTTAGGATCGAGAGAAAATTAGATGATTGATAGGTGGTCTTGATCGGGATCGATCGATCTTCTCGAGTTAACTACGATCAACTGCATAGGGACCGATCAATCAGTTTGGAATGGAACTGATTGGACAAAATGGGCCAATTGATTGGGGATTATTGACTGGGATCAACTGGCCTTCTTGGGTTCATTGTGGTTGACTACATAGGCCTAGTCGACCAGGGCATGAGACTTCGGTCAGTTGACCATATGGTCTTGACTGGGATCAACCGGCCATCTTGGGTTTACTGCGGGGCCGGTCGATCGGTTTGGAACTTAGCATCTTGCCATTGAATGGCACAAAAAATTTAATTTTCATTCTAATTAATTTTACTTATAATTTTTGTATGAGATAACCCTAAATGCTAAATCCATAAACCCAGAACTCTAAACACATGACCCTAAAACCGTAAACCTAGAACTTGAACCCTAAAATGGTGAAAACATGAAACCTTAAACCAGAAAACCAAATTCCTTATTTGTTAAATAATCATATGAAATTTAATTAATTTTGTTTATAATTAATTCTAAGCTGATTTCATATTACAATTACATAAATCATAACAAAGGATACATGTGCAGAAAAAGATCAAAGTCATAACTCAAAATACAAACGATAAATAAGTCATAATTCTAAATACAAATAATATGTAAGTCATAGGTTCAAATGCAAATGATACATAAGTCATAATTCCAAATACAAATGATATATAAGTCATAAGTCATAACAAATGATACATAAGTCATAACTCCAAATACAAACAAAAATAAATATTAAAGATCATCGATCGAAGCATCGTGTACTGCAATTAGAAGCTAAGGCCTAAGCATCTACTAGAGGGTCTTGTGGTTAGGGCTGGAAGTGGGCTCGGGCCGGCTTGAGGCCCATCGGGCCGAGCCGGCTTTAGGTCAGGCTTCGAGCTCGGCCTAAAATTATTTAGGCCAGGCTCGAGCCAAAAAATAAGGTTTGTTTTGCTTTTGGGCCAGGCTCGAGCAGACCTTTGATCTGGCTCGAGCTCGGCCCGAATATTAGCCCAAAGTTCAACTCGAGATTTTAAGACAAATCCCACGATGCATAACAAAGCCTAAAGGATGGGGATGTCGTTCTCTAAATTCTCCCAGAGTTCTTAGATGCTGGCAGGGTTCTTGAGGATGCCGACAGTGGCAATCTAGGCGGAGGGCATGCCGGCATGGCAAACCTCAAAGAGGGCGGTGATGCCCTCATGAGAGTTGATCACCATGGCGTTGTCCTTGGCAAGGGTCAAGGTTTGGAGAGCGATGCAGGCCTGCTCCTCAGTGGTGCCCCCGCTGCCATCGGACTTGAGGGTGCGGGCGAGGTGGTGAAGGAGAGGGGTGCTATCGGCGACTAGCACATGGTGGCAGCTCTCGACGACAGCAATCTTTGCGATCATGGCGACAGCCTTGGCTCGGGCCTCACCGCTAGAGGTGGAGGAGTCGAGGAGGTGAAGCAAGGCCAGCACCACCCCTTGAGTGCATAGTGATCAGGATGTTCTTGACATCCTCCCGAAGAAGCGCGATGAGGGAATCCAACATGATGATTCTTGACATCGAGCTCCCGATCTAAAGGTGGGTCACGAGGCTCCTAGCCTTAGAGTGGATTGATTCCCAATGGGAGGTCTCGGAGGCTGCCACAGCCACCTTATGCATGGGCAAGGGTTTAAGGAGGTAGCCGGTGCAGAGGAGGAGGTCGGCATCGGTGGCAAGCTGGTCGAGGGCAGCGGCAATATCGCTCTGGGTGTGAAGCTTGTCAGTTGGGGGGTCAGGAGAGCGGCAGTGGAGGGCAAGGGTGAGGGTGAGAGAGAGGGTTTGGGAGAGGGAGCGAAGGAGGTCTTCAGCGGTGTAGATTGTGGGTTGGCCCAATTAGGTTCAGGCCGGGCTCAAGTCCGGGCTCGAGTTGGGCTCGAGTCTGAGTCTTTTAGAAAATTTTAGACTTAAGCCCGACTTGAAATCTGAAAAAAAAATTGGGCCGGGCTCGAGCGGGGGTATAACCCGGCTTGGCCTAGCCCACTTCCAGCCCTACTTATAGTGACGGAGAAAACTGATGATAAAACTACTGTACGAACTGATCAAACCATGCGAATCCCTCATCCAGACATCTCATCAGAGATATCTCAAGTGCATCTATTTGAGCAGACAATGCTTGTAGATTGGATGATTGCTGATCAAACTATGTAGACTGGTCAGGCTAAGCAATAAGAATAGATTGTGTACTTTGATCATGATGCATAGGCTAATCTCTATCAGCAAGCTCACCTTCTTCTGCACTTTCTTCTTCATTCATATCATCTACACGTTCTATGCCCCATTAGAAAAAATATACCCCATTCATCTCAAAGATGAGTGATTGTAGATATTAATGAGTTTAAGTTTAATAATTTTATCATCATCACTGATGGGGATATCAAATGTCTCGAAGATAACAGTCATGATAGCTCCATAGGATAAATAAGATTTTGCACTTTAAAAGATTCATTCATATAATGCATTATCATATATGGCAAATGAACCCTACTATCTGAAAGAGATAAACATTTAGAAACGATACATTATCTCTATGACCCCTTCGAGATAGGAAATTAAATATGAAAATATGATGAATGAGGTGGTTCAATAAACACAATGCACGTGCACTAGATTTAGTAGTACCAACTAAATTATTATCCTCATAAATATTTCTAGCAGAAGAAAAATATTTTAAAACTCGATGACTCCAACAAGTGATATTAAAATATTTATCACCATCTGACAAAAATATCCAATATTTGATCAAGCATACTAAAGTCAAACTCAATAATCTTTCTTTTGACATAAGATAAAATAGAATATCTTGATCTGTCAAAACTAAAATTACGATAAAAATATTTCATTAGAGTAGGATAGTTTGGCTTGTTAAGAGTATTCATTGATAACCAATCCATTCTTTCCAATAAAAATCTAATTTAAAAATTACTAAATTGATCTAGATCTAGTATCCTTCACCCCACAACTTTTCTACAAGAAAAATTAGATCTAAACTTCTTTTTACATTCATTATGCCAAAATAAATCTTTCTTGTACCTACTTATTTGTAATTTTTCTTTTTCTACACGAGCTTTCTTTATTTTTGACATACTACTTCTTTTTGAAGCTATTGGATCGATTTGTAGGATGGAAGAGGATTAGAATTCAGGATGGGGACCACCGTTTGTTGGTGAGGATCAGTAAGAGGGGAATAAGGGTCGTTCGGAAGGGAAGAGAGGCACAAGAGGGAAGAAAGCAATCTGGGTGGAGGGGGCCACGGCAAGAGGGAAGAAAGCTGCCCGGGGGTGGGAGGGAGTAGGGGTCCACGGTAAGGAGGGTAACGGGGCCAGTCACAAGAAGGGGAAGAGGCCGGTCGTGGAAGGAGAAGGAGGTCGCAGGAGGGGGCGGAGGTCGATCGTGAGAGGGGAAGGAGATCGGTAGTATGAGGGATGGAGGCCGATCGCGGGACGAGGAGGTGGCCAATCGTGAGAGACGGGAGGGGACGAATGAGGCTATCTGGTGGGGAGGAAGCCGATCACAAAGAGGACGACGGAAGAAAGGAGCACCATGAAATGATATGTTGAACATGCGATTTTATAGTGAAATCGCATGTTCAACATGCAATTTTATTTTTAAATTTGAAATTCAAGTTGCCATTGCGGGAAGTCAGGTGATCTTGAAATTGTATGTTTAATATTATCATGTGATATCCAAATCAAATGTCAACATGTGCCATCCAAGTCAATCCACGTGATATGTGATTTCAAGTTCTAAATTGAATGTTCAACGTACGATTTTAACACGTGACATACAAATCAATCCAACTATCGTATTTTGAAAAATAAATTGGAATGAGGATAGATTTATTTTATGATTTTGCATTTCATCAATCAAAATCGCTCCTGTACAAATCAAGATAGAATAAATAAAAAAAATAGAAAACAAACTTGCCATCCGGCGTACCTTCCAATCGATATTGCATCAGCCTCACATGAATTTTTCCCTCCAGTGCCCATGAGATGTTCCGTACCGGCGTCAAGCCTTCGCCGCTCTTGGTGTCGGGGTACAGACAAAGATTACCTACTTTATCCGATGTCTATCCACAAGGGGAGTCGGGATCCATGTCGGCTCGCACGTGTCAGCCGTCAGCAGAGTGCCGGCGCTTCACCCACTGCCACGTTCCCACTATCCGTCCGAAGGCCAAGTCGGAAGGTTCGTGAAGCGGGCCCCACACGTGCCCAAAGTGGACCCGGCACCTCTCGGCTCGTGTTGGTGGTCCCCACGTCTTCTTATCCGCTTTTTCTATTCTCTGTTAGTGTCATCCAGCTGGCACTCAATGACCGAATTACCCTTGTTTTTCCCGGTTACAATTGCCCTCGTGCTTTTAAGGATTTGTGATAGAGATAGAAAGGGTAGAAATCTTAAGCTTAAAATCTAAGACTACGTAGCTAATTGCCTGATTAGAATCCCTACTCAAAACAAGGGAACATCATATATCTCCTACTCCCGTAGGGGACTCTTTTCGTTCTCCTTGATTTAATATAAATTATTTGATTTTTTTCTAATAACACTTTTTTTTATATACCAAAGTAGATTGTAGATCACAGATGATGGTACCATACAATTATTTTAATTAAAAAAAAATATTATAAGTAATGGACTACCTTTCCCTAAATGCCTCTAATCTCTTGGAACTCGGTGAATACAGAATCTAATCCAAGAAGGCACGACTAGGATATTAAAATTTTCTAAAGAATTGCATGCTATAGGCTTATGTTAAAGTGAGAATAATAGGATTAAGCTTGGCTGGCTGTTGTTTGCTCTTTTAGCTTTTCAAAAATCCTGTATTCTCTTGTGATTTGGCATATTGTTCTCCTTTATTGTTAGATGTCCAGCCATAACACTATATCTGTACTTTTAGATATATTGTAAGTCGATAATGTTTTTCTTAATATATCAAGCTTGGCTTTTCTTTCTATCCAAAAAAAAAAAGTAAGAATAATTATAGCATTAAACTATTCATAACATGCAATATTTTAGCTAGATATATCATATAAAATCAAGCATCTTCATTGCGTACGCCAAATATTAGTATATATACATATAAAGATGCACATAAGCTGAGCCAAGCTGAGTTGAATAATAGGTTAGTTGAGTCAGTCTTAATATAACATGCTGAAATGCTAAATTTAAAGCTCA
This sequence comes from Elaeis guineensis, assembly GCF_000442705.2. NCBI lineage: Eukaryota > Viridiplantae > Streptophyta > Magnoliopsida > Arecales > Arecaceae > Elaeis > Elaeis guineensis. The sequence continues at coordinate 94,057,827 of NC_025993.2, read as the reverse complement.
ACCGAGCTGAAGCAAATTTTTATGCTGTATATAATGAGATTAGCATCCAAGCTCAATAGAGCTGAGCTTGAATCACTTGTGAGCAGTCCAATTTGTCTCTCTCCTTTTTTTGTACAGTACAAGCCAGATATGATTAAACTATCAAAAGGGGATAGCTATTTAAACATTTTAGTATAATCATTAGGTTATTTTTTGTTTACTTTTTTGTAAGAAAGTAAATTGGATTAAATACTGTTTACTAACTAAACTCTATTGTATTTGATGTATACTCAATTTGTTATGGCTAATAAATTGCTCTTAGTATTTTGAGTAGTTCTTGATTTTACAATATGTCTTAATGGTAGCTCGAGCATCTTTGTTGTGTAAAAAATGATAGAGAACACTTGTTCTGCTAATTAATTTTATATAGGGATACTCTTGTATTAGTTAGGATCCATCTTTTTCTTACGAATATTATATTTTATAATAAACTCTATACTATCTATGGTTATTTTGTAAAATATATATTAGCTCACTTCTGACCCTTTCCTCGATCATCCTTGTTTTTGGTTTAGAGTGAGAAAAAGGGTTAAAAAAAATAGAAGCACTTTCAACCGGAGTAAATTAACTTTTCCATATCATCCGGAGTGAATATTTCATCATTTATAATGGGGTAGTTTATTCCATAATAAAACAAACTAGCTAAGTTAATTTACTCTGGATTGACCTGTTAAGAAACCAGACACAAATGATAAGGGTGCATTTGGTTCGCTATTAAAAAAATATATATATATATTTTTATTTTTTAATTTTAAAAAAATAAAAATTAAAAAATAATATTTGATAATACTATGAAAAGTAAAAAGTAAAAATCAAAAAAATCAAAATAATTACTTTATATGGAAAGTAAAATTTTTTATTTTTTTAAAATTTAATTTTTTAATTTTTTTGCTTTTGTACATCTAAAACGCCAAATCAAAAAGTAAAGAGCCTGAATCATTCTCTCTCGTCGAGCTCTTCATCTCTCCACTCTCTTCTCCCTCTCTTTTTGAACTTTTTTTCCTCGTCGAGCTCTTCACTTGCCATCCCCAAACGTTATTTTTTGCTTTATAGCAACGTAGTTACCAAACATACTTTTTATTTTTTTATTTTTACTTAATAGTAAAAATCAAAAAAATAAAAAATATTTTTTAAAAATTAAAAATTAAAAATAAAAAATGTAACCAAATGCACCCTAAATAAAGCCAATGTGATTTTACCTTTTTTTTTTCCAGATAAATAATATGATTTGATTCCAAGGATCGAACTTTTTGAGTTTCAACTTTGTTTGATTACATGCTTTGTCGAACTTGTTGACCTAGAATAGTTTATAAAATTTAATTTAACTAATAACAATATCTTTCAGCTACTAAACAACTCAAGCTTGAACGTATGTTACGTGAGCTAATTTGATTTTATGGTTAAACGAACCCATGGTAGAGTTAATAATGATTGGTGCCACAAAAAAAAAATAAATTATTCTTCTGCGCCAAAGATGCGACCTGAACCCATGGAAGAGTTAACAATGATTCCAAAAGTCTTTTTATCAGGAAAAAAATGATTAAGAAAGTGTCAATGCATAAGTTGTAGGTTATTTGACCTCTAAAATCTAGATTAGGATCTTTTTGAAATGATTTCCACTAATCCCATCTATTTTTCCTCTCTTCATGCTAACCTCGCTGCACCATCCATCACAACCCGAACATCCAGACAGCGAATAGACAGCTTGGGCCAATTTGCACCTCCGTGGCCACATCTACAAACTAATTTCAACACGGTGACCCAAAGGAACCTCCGAAGCCACTCGCTCCGCCTCCTGGTCTCTCTCGATCTCCTCGCCATCGCCGCATAAGAATGGAAAGCGACGGGTACCGGAACCGCCTCACGGGCAATTCCGTAATTTCGACGTCCAGGGAGTTGCCACGTGTGCAGCAGTCGTGTGGCACGCGTACAACGCCCCTCGGCCAGCTCGTCACGCGACGACGAAGTCCAAGTCCGCTAACAATTTTTGCCCCTCTATGTATTTGTCTATTCCCATTAGATAAAAAGAATAAGAGAAAAAAAAAATAGATTAGCGCATCCCACCTCGCGGATTCCCTCTAGCCCGGCCTCCGTTGCCCCTTTCTCTTTCGTCCTCGCGTGAAAGCAGATCCAATTCCTCGTCCCCCACCTTCTACGATTCCGATTCCCCGACAGCCGTCTTCGGCTCGCGTTTCTCCCCGCTGTTCGATTCTAGGGTTTTCTTGGATTCATCTCTGACAAGAGGGGAGTGGTAGGAGGGGTGGATCGCGAGGAGTCGTGATCTCGGGTTTTTGGGCGGTTCTGGTTGCTGATCCTTGATTTCTTGGGGTTTTCTGATGGTTCAGTTGGCGAATTTCGGCAATTTGCGGCCGGAATCGGAGCTGCCGGGCAAGGCGGCGGCGCCGCCGACGCCGCCGACGGTGCCGGTGAAGTTGGAGATCGAAGACCCGTTGGATGAGGAGCATGGGCCTCTAAACAAGAGAACCAAGGCGGACGTTCCTGTTCAGCAGGTGAATCTCTTTCTCGTTCTCTGATCTATTATTTGGATTCAGCTGGTTAAGGTCCAATCTTGGCTATTCATCAAGCTCACCTGTTGGGGTTTATTACTCCTCCCAATTTCTAATATTCGATTGGGCCTGATTAGAACTCCATTGTTGGTAGCTTTTTGGGTGCGGGAAAGCAGATTATTTTAATACTTAGATGTTGGAGGAGTTGGAAAATAGTTCAGTTTTCTGTGTGTTTCTTTTATGAGAATTATTTTTGGGAGATTTTGCTTAGAAAGTTGCTGTATTTATGGATTGAGGTCTCAGTCGTTGAAAATAAAACCCCTCATCTTTTGCCTTGCGCAGTGAAAAGTTGTTGAAGAGAATGCATGATTTCTTTTATTTGCTAAATGTCATCTATTTTTGTTTGAAGAATACATTCCTTTTGACGATAAAATATTATGCTACTGGTACAGAGCATCATTCTTGGATCAGTATATCCTTCTTTTTTCCTTTTTCTTCCCCTCTAAGAGCTCTGTCTTTGGAGAGTAAAAACTTGCTCGAAAATTTATATTGTTCTTGGTAAATATTTTTTATGCAATATTTAGATAGAAAACTAATTTATCAATGTTCCATGACTAACTTGGGTAGCTTGCTAAGATCTATCTATATTTCCTGTAATATCCTTTATTATATATTTTATTACATTATATAATAGTAATAATATAATATATATTCTAATATCATATAATATATAATGCATGTTAGCCATATTATTTTACATATCATTATAATATAATAAAATATAATATAATGTTACATGATATTGCATTATAATAATATATAATATAATAAGATATATGTATGTGTTATGTTATTATTATAAGGTAAGGAGTATTTTAGGAATAAAATTAAAAAAAAATGATTTATCCATCTTTTAGATGGGTAAGATTTTTCTTCTATTTTATGGATAAATGCTGTCTATGCAAAAATAGCCTACCTACCTAGAGAAGCATGGGGATAAAGATAAGTTGGTTAATAGGAAAGTTAACTAACTTTTCTATGATATTGCCTCCCAAAAAAAGAAAGGGTTTTAAATGGTCTTGTGACTATGGTGGTGTTCAGCTGTAATTTTAGATTACCGCATTTGGTATGCTATGTTTTAGTGATTAAAAGTTATTCGATATCTATGAATAATCTGTTTGGTATTTTATGAGAATTCAAGATTATTGACCATATAATATCAAAACTATCTCTGATATTTTTCATAAATAATATATTTATTAATCATATAAAATATATTTTAATAAAATATAAATATATTAATTAATATTTTAAGTGAATATATTTCATAAAGATATATTTATTAGTATTATAAATTATTAACTCTATACAAAATATTAATTTTTATTGTAGAACTAATATTTTTATGTGTACGATAATATTTTTTTTAATAATAACATCTATTTTGATTAGGACAATAAGGAAAATAGAAGTAATATCAAATAATTTTATTATATAAATATAAAGTGCAATGATATTTTCCTACTATAATTTAGAAATATCATTGGATAATAATATAACAATAATATGATTAATAATATATTATAATATCATATATATCATAAATATACTATATAATATGAATATAATATAATATAATATATATAATATTGATAAATTATATTTATGGTATGTCGATATGTTAATTTTTTTTTTGGCAAGATGGAGGGATATTTTTGTCTTTAAATTTCAGTCCAAGATCACTATCTTATGTGATCTTAGATACCAAACATCAAGGACAGATATCCCATCACTAGATTAGATGGTGATTTGAGAAATGTGGGTGATTTGGGATCACTATCATATAGGATTATCATGGTGTAACCAAATGCCCAATGCATATCACCCTTAATCTTGGGATGATCATCCAATATCAAATGCCCCTATAATGCATTCTATTCTTGGATATAAACAGAAATTAAGTTTGGTAGGTGTTATAGTCAGCACTTTGTTATGATTCTTTAGTTGTTTGACCTGATTTAGATGTTATGTCCATTAATACTAATATCAATTTGTGCTCTTGATTTGATGTTTTGCAGCAGTGGGGCACGAGTTCAAATATGGTCCCACCACAAGATTTGCGGTATAATTTGCTTAATGAGCCAAGTCCATTGGGTCTGCGCTTGAGGAAGAGCCCTTCTTTGTTGGATTTGATTCAAATGAGGCTTTCTCAAGCCAATACAAGCAGCAGTAGCTCTGATGTTGGAAAAAGGAAAGATGCTAGGTCAGCTTGTGCTTCAGCCACATCCGAAAAGATGAAGGCATCAAACTTTCCTGCTTCCCTTTTAAGAATAGGGACTTGGGAGGTAATCTTAACTATGTTTAATGATGGAAAAAGAAATTAAACAGTGAAATTTTTGTTAATAGAAAATGTATGAAAATTTTTATTTTAACTTTATTTGATGTTCTTTTGTTCAGTAGAATTTATCTATGATTGAATTTGTAATTCAATGTACTCAAACATATAATCTTTGGGAAACTCATCTTTGATTTTGTTTCAAGAATCCTTTTTTTTTTTTTGTTTTTTTTTTTTGGGGGGTCGGGGGTGGAAGGTATATGTGGAGAATCAGGTAGCACACTAGTTATCTTATGCATATATACATTTGTTGGTTTTGGAAAAGAAGGGAAAAAATTTAAAAGTACTTTACCTGTGACATATGGTGCAAAGTGCAAGTAATGTTTAAATTTGGATTTTATAATTCATAAATAGGTTTAGACTCAAACAAGAACTCTATATGGATGTTATAAAAGATAATTATCCGTTTGATCAGTTGATAGCATTTTTTTCAAAAAAAAAAAAAAAATCATGTGTTAATTTATGAATCTTGCATAAGGACAATCACACAATGATGCCAACTAAAACCATACATGAATTAGAGCAGATGTCTGCCCTCATTCTTATAAGCATTTTTCTTTTTTATCAAATCACATCCAGTTCATCTTTGCCTAGGCCCAACATGTAAATCTATTTGATTGGACTTATGCCAAAGATGTTAAGAAGATACATCTGTTGCACTTACCTTGTATTCATTGTTCTCAAATTTTAATTTCGAGGTTGTCGCCGCTGGGATCGAAAGATGGTCTTGCTCTTGCTCATAGAGAACCATGCATGCTGCATTACTAGAGCAATGTGAAAGCATCTCGTATTTAGTGTTATCAATTCATTAGATCAGAACAATGGATTTGGTTGTGCGGTCATGTGGATGATGACAAAAATAGTTCTCATTTTGCATGGTGTGATTCTTTTCCCAAATGCTTTTCCAAATACATGAAGGATTTAAGAGCAGTCCTCTCTTCTGCTTTCCCTATCTGCAAAAGAGTTTTAGAACTGGGGTCTGCCATCCTATGAATCCTCCATTTTCACTTTAAAATAGACCAAAACAAGTATGCAGCAGAAGTTTCCTATTTATTATAGGAACTGTATGTAATCAGAGAAAATAATCTTTTAATTATTTGGAGTATAATGTAGGTGATGGATGATGGTTAAAGGATGTGTGGAAATCCACATAGATGAGTGGATCAAAATCTATTAAAATTTTAAATATCCTAACTTTCGATAGTAGTGAGTTGTGATCGTCACAGTCATAACTACTTGAATGCTAGGGAATTCACTAGGTTGCATATTACATTAAAGGGAATTCAATTTTTTTGTGAGGAGGCATGGCCCTTATTGCCACCCTAGATCTGCAGCATGTTAAAGAAGGGGGAGGGGTGGGCGGGGTTCTTTTTTTGTTTTTGTTTTTTTGTTTTTTTTTTTGTTGGGGGGGGGGGGGGGGGGGGCGCAGCATGCATACTTGAAATTGCATTCATATCTATATTGAATATATATGTCAACTTTTTGATGCTAGATAATTGTAGTACCTGCCCATACTTATTTTAAGTATCTTTTTTTTTTAATTAAAAAAGTTTAAATTAAAAAAAAGGTTATTTCATACATCTGGAATACACCTGAGATAGTTTCCCATGCCTCTAGAAGTGAAGGGGAGGTCATCATTTTCTTTCATCATTCCTTTTCTTTTCTTTCAGAAATCTTGATCTTTAATAATGAATTGTTAATATTGGAGTTTGTAATATTGATATTATTGTATAAAATATGGTGTATAGTATGTGAGGACTAAATGATTTATTTTGTGAATGTTAATGCTATTTATAAAGCAGGAATTGCGTTATTAATCGCTCACTATGCTTCATGCTATATCACGTACACACATACATACATATATACATGCATACATATATGTGTATATATATGTGTGTGTACATGTACGTTTATACCCTTGCCATTGCTCATCCTACTGCTTCAAGGTTTGCTGTATCCCATGCAGCAAATCTTGAAACAGTATTATATCCATCTCCATGCTTCATGAAAAATGGTATGCAGTGGAATTGTCTTAATATCCTCATGCTTTAGATGAAGAGTTTGATTTAAAATTTTTGGTTCTGTTAACTATGTGCGGTTAACCATGTGCTGTTTTCAAAATTGAGAGAAATAAATCATCTAGAGCAAAGACATGTATGTAGGGCCATGCTGCTATAGTCTTTGGCATTTCATTTCCTATTAATGCAGAGAGCCACTCAAACACTCTCGTATCCCGTTATGGCCATAAGTTTTTTATGTGATTGGTTGGATAGTCTGGAAAAGTCGATTGTTATTTTCATTTCCCATGGTATAGGATGAAAACCATTCATGGTCATCATTTGGGATAGGGTGAATCTTAAATACTCCACTCTTTTTTGTGTGTTTTTGATTTGTCAAGGTAGTCAGGCTCAGAACAAAACTGACTGATTCTATTGATAACAGTATGCATCAAGATATGAAGGTGATTTAGTAGCAAAGTGCTATTTTGCAAAGCACAAGCTTGTGTGGGAAGTTCTTGATGGTGGTCTGAAGAACAAGATTGAAATCCAATGGTCAGATATCACAGCTTTAAAGGCAACCTGCCCAGAAAATGGACCAGGGACTTTGGATGTTGTGGTAAGTTTACTTGGGAACCAGTACATGTCATAAAATTGCTTCAGCACTTTCTTCTCTGCTAACATGTTTCTCCCCCCTCTGCCACACGCCCCCCCACCCCCCAACCCCACCTTCCTTTTTTTTTTTTTTTTTTCTTTGCTTAGTTGGCTAGGCAGCCACTTTTCTTCAGAGAGACTAATCCACAGCCTAGGAAGCATACATTGTGGCAGGCAACTTCAGATTTCACTGGTGGGCAAGCAAGCATACACAGGTAAATTCAGATGATTTTATGCTATTTAATCCTTTGAAATCCTATTATTGATGCTGTAATTGGAAGGCTTCCAAAGTAAGTTGTAAACATTTTATTGTGTATTTTAATATTGTCAAGTTGTGCATAAATATTGGATTCTTGCATTAATATTTTCTTTACATGCTAGTGCACACATCTTAAGAGTAATGAGGACATGATTGGCAAAAATTAAAATAAAAAAAAAAAGTAAAGTTGAAAAAATGACATTTCTAAGATATTTGTAGACTTTTTGATTAAAAAGAAATATTAAAGAGGCAAGGATAACAAATGATCGCAAGAAAATATCACTGCTAATAACAATATAGGGTATCATTATTTTGTGACATATATGCATATATTTTAAACTAGTCATTAATATGTTACCAATAAATCATAAAATTCATGTATAATTTGAGAACAACTGGATTGATTTATATTCAGGGAAAATATTCAGAAATCATTTGGCCAAGAGGAAAAAAAATTAGAATAATCTGAGAATTTTTCAGTAATTCGGAGAATACTATAACTATGCTTGTACGCACATCTGCTTTTAGTTGGTGACTGTTGTTTTCTAAGTTAGATGCCTCTGGGTGAAGCTTGACTGGTTTTTTTTTTTGGTTGAAATTAAATTAGCAAGATTGTTTAGATCTCACCTATTTCTCCTTCTCCTCCTCCTTTTTCTTGTTTTTTTGGATATACATAGAATGCAGCTTGTGTGAAGTCTTTGAATGGTTCATGGCAAAAGAAATCTCATTTCTAGTTCTCCCTTCTCATGTTTCTGTCTGATTTGTTAGTGCTAATTCCTCACATAAATGAATATCATATGATTTTTATGTGAAACCACTGCTTTCAGGAGGCATTTTCTACAGTGTTCTCAAGGCCTGTTAAGCAAGCATGTTGAGAAGCTTATCCAATGTGATCCGCGTCTATATGCTCTGAGTCAGCAGCCAAATATTATTTTAGAAAATCCATACTTTGAACCAAGATGCTCTGTTTTTGAGGACCAAGATGAATCTAAATGTCATGGTTTTGATAGTCTAAAGGATGCTTATGGATCCCCAGTGCAAGGATTTCGAGATTCTGGATCGCCTCGTGCTGGTTCATCAATATCCACTAAGAGTAACATAAAGGATCCTATTGGTAGGGCAGCAGATGTTGTGGGACGGGACAGTCATTCACCTAGCTCAGGTAACCTGCCTGTACCAGTTCATAACAAGTATTGTGTGCATAGGTACATTAAGCATTCATGTGTTTGGGTCTTATTGTGTCATGTGTGTGTGCGCGTGTGTTGTGATTCTTTGTGGCTTAGGTTGAAGGGGAATTGAAAAAGAAAACCTATTCATTTTTCACACAGGCAATCAACATAATTCTTGCCTGGCTAGTTTACATGACCAATTTTATTTTACTATCTTCTGAGCATAATTGCCCATGAAATTTGGAAAGGAAACAGAATGACAAACCTTCCAAAAGTCTTACCAAAAGATTCTGTTATATCAGTTCAAACCTGGATATTGGAGCATCATGCTTGGTGACCAGTAATTCTTATAGCATTTTATGATTATGATAGTCTGCTCCATGATGGGCATTTTAAAATGGATTTTACATTTTATGTCTGGATTAGTCTTGGTCAGGGGACGTGGAGCTGATGAAAGCCTTCTCCATAATTGTTTTCTTCAACTCATCTATCTGTGCTTTTTATTGCTATTAAGCCAAGCTTTTTTTTTCCTCTTTTGGTTTCACATGATTACTTGTGAGTACTGTCGTGATTCTTTGTAAGTGACACTTTCCTTGCATAGAAATTTTGATATCTCCACTTTATTTATAGTTTATATGCGAGTTGGCATAGTTGATTTAGTCAACTCAGGCTGACTGCTATATCCTTTGTACAAGTCGGCTTCTTTTTATCTTTTATTATTTATTTTTTCTTTTTTGGTATTTAATTATATCTGTATGTCACTTTTCAGTGCTTTTTGATATTTACATAGGGTTTTCCTTGCCTTTCCAATGACCAAATATGTTTTGATTTTGTTCTTGTATGTGTTGAAGAGTCCCTTTTAGTCTCTGGTCGATTTGAAAGCTTTGATTAGTTTCTGCGGTAGTTATCAGTTCATAGATATTCATTGCTTGTGTAAGTTGGTGCACTATATTGTGGAATCTGGAGTAGGTCCGGCTGATAGATTTGCCTGTGTTATAACATGTTGTTAAGAGTGATCCAATTGCTGTTTTTTTATGGTTTTTAACATCTTGTCTATTTCAGTGATGGACAACCGGGTGATTGAAGATAATCCTGCAAGCGAAACTGAAGAGTTCAAGGATCCTGGACGCTGGCATCAGTTCAAAGTGCCTGGAATCCGACCATCCATGTCCATGAGCGACTTAGTGAACCATCTAGGACATTGCATTTCCGAACAGATTAATTCAGGCAATCCACCATTATCTGGTGATGGTCTAAAAACCAAAGATATCCTGGAAGAGATAACCCAATACCTCCTCAGTGATTCCCAAATTTCATCTGCTTCTGATGAAAAATCCCTCATGTCGAGGGTCAATTCTCTTTGCTGTCTGATCCAGAAGGATGGTGGTTCAGCTCAAAACCTGCAGATAAACAGTGGCGATGGTGCTGTGGGTGATGATGTCATAGATAATGCTTCAAAAGCAGGGTCAACATCTGAGAGAAAACCATTGTTTGATTTTCCAGTGGCAGAGGGAGAGTCTAATGATGCTCCTGGCTGCAAGCAGCCTGCGAACATCTCCAGAAAAGAGTCATTTGGAGAGCTGCTGATGCATCTTCCTCGGATTGCTTCATTGCCTCAATTCTTGTTCAACATTGCAGAAGATGCTGAAAACCAGGCCAGATAACTGCTTCACTTGAAATCTTTCATGTAAAATTGCATTAAAAAGAGTCTTGCCACTGCTCCCCTCTCTCCCTTTCTCTGTAGTTGCGTGTATAGAACAGTGTAGGTGGAGTCAGGATTCAAATATTGATGATGTGATAAACTTCATATCATTAGATAATGTTGTAATCTGTTGGAGTCTTCTGTATGCTGATGTAAAAATATACCCATTAGGAGCTTTGTCTTTATGTAAATTTATGCTCAGAATCTTAGAATTGTGTTACTCAAGATATTCCTAGCGCTCAGATTCTGGTGTACATCACCATTACTCAAAAAGGATTGCAAACATGGGAGTTCATTTCACTTGCCAATTCTGTCTAGTGTCTTTGATGCGTGAATTACGATGTCCACGCATGGGGCTGCGCTTTTCCTTTCAATATGCATTTTTTATGATAGCATGGCATGTACTGCTGATTATGATGGGGGCGAGGTATATATTTTGTGCGGTATTCTAAATGGTGCACCATCATGCTGAATGGTAGATTCAGCTGTCCCATGCTTCTTGCTGCTGCTGCTGTCATGAACTGACGAAGAGGGTCAGCAAAAGCTATAAGATCTTCCATGTAGCTGCGAGGCTTTTCTCCTAGTTAGTGGTAGGCATGGTACGAGATTGTTTTGGTCAATGTAGGCTGAAACTAATGAAAACTGGCCATAGATGCTCTTTTAGAGCATTAGTTTCATTTTGAAGGAGAGAGAAGCCTGTAACTCCAAAGCCTTCCTGAAAGAAAATGTGCCCCAGGCTGAGCGGCACCAGTTAAGGAGGCACGGCCTGTAGCTTTTGCTTTTGAAGCCTCTCTTTGTAGCTGATGAAACTTTGCCACCTACCAACAAATTGCAAGTCATTTCTTCATTCCTTTGTGTACATAAAAGCATTTATGTGGAATTAGGTGAGATATATCTAATCAATGTTATTTTCATACTGTATGATCATAAATTATTTGCTGTTGGTCCTTGATATGATGCTCGTTGTAGCTAGTTTTCATTTTATAGGCAATGTCATAGTACGCCAATTGAAGTGCTATTCAGATTACCGACTGAATTTGCTGGAAAATTCATTTCAAACGAGTTCTGATTGAAATTGAACCATGAAAGTTGAAATTTCAGTGCAGAACTGACATTGGATAAAATGATAAATATAGAGAATAATGTATCTCAATTAGAGAGTAAGAGGGTTTGGATGTGCTAGGGAATAGCTTTAAAGTTTAATATGGAAAGAAAAACAGAAAAAATAGAATCAATTGTTAAAAGATAGGGAAATATGAAATCAAAATAGTCAAAGATAACAACAAACTCACTTTGGGACCTATCTAGGAGCACAACTAGTGTTATAAGCCTCACTTTTATTTGGTAGCACAAGAAATGAAAACCCCGAAACTTCATGCACCTTCAATATAAATTCTGGTTACATAACCCAATTATATTTCTAGATAAAGAAAATCCTCATGATTTTTCTAATCCCTACAACAACCCTTATAAAACATGGCTGGAAGTAGGGGGGAATGTGGATTAGATTATATCCATCTGGATCCATTTTCATATATGAAATTATTCGGATATAGATAAAAATTTGAGCATCAAATTAATATTTATATCCATATCCATATCCATCAAAGTAAAATATATATGGATATGGATATGGATGGATAACTATTCAATCCGTATTCAAAAATTTGATTTTATTTGTAATCCTATGTAATTTTTTATAGCACCTAAACTTTTAAAGAAAATATATGAGCATGTTGATATTCTATTACTTTGATTTACCATTTGCTTAGTAGTATTTTTGATTTTGTGATCATAAAAATTTAATTATCCGATTTACATCTGTATTTATATCCATACTTCTAGTATCCTATTTGTATTTTTATCTATATCCATTTAAAATAAATATAAATATGAATCTCTGCATCCGACTCATATCTGTATATGTAACATAATTCATCAAATGAAATAAATATGAATATGAATATTGGTATCCAATTCATATTTGATTTGATTTCATCCCTAGCTAGAAGTCATGATTACCATTGCATGAATGATGCAATGAATAATCCCTATTGCAGTAAATAGATTCATCAAGCTATCACACAAAATTTGAGATCTTTGAATCTCAATCTTTGTTTCAAAACAATCTACTAAAAACAAAATGAGTAGAAAAGAGTATAACAAATTACCAACTAAAATCAAGAGAAACAAAATTCCTGTGGCTCTCCAATGCATGATGATAAGATCTTCTTAGATCTCATCAAATTGCATCTTAGATGTCCACATGATTAGGTCTTTAATGATGAATTCAAACAACTTAAAAATATAACTTGATTCTTTAACATTTTTGTTAGTTTAATATTTAGGGATTTCATCTTGTACTAATTAAAACTATAAATTCAAAGTTTACAAAGTAATACATACTCTAGCACTATGACAGGTTTTATAGTTTGGATGCCATTTGGGGCAAGATTTTTTTTCCCAAAATTTGGGGATTGTAGTCAACCAATTGTAGGGATATTTTTTGGGGCCACCATCTATATAGATTGGAAGATATTGCGGCCTTAGTATAGGTGAACAGTGGACCTAAAGAAGTTGGAAGTGGTGAAGGCAGGAGACTGCTGTACCACCAAACTCCTAAAGTTATAGTGCGACAGAAAGACAGCAACCTTGTATCTTGGGGCCACCTTTCATAGGGATTGTTAATACAATTAAATAGTGATAGTCCACCATAGAACCCATAGGAAAGATGGAACCTTGTGCTTAATATAGTTCACATGTGAAAACGGGACTTGATTGTTTACTCTATTGTATTATTACTATGATACAACATTATCTTAATGAAAACTAGTTAGTTGGAGGCTGGAGACTACTATTGTATTGTAACAGTATTCTGTTGTTTGATAAGTTAGGCACTAGTGTTGTATGTTTAGTAAGTTAGTAATATTGTTGTATTGTAACAATATTACATTTATATATGTATGTAGAATGGATAATCTATTTACACTAGAGATACACCATGGGAGATATCCTTATTTCCCCCCAGCATATGAAAGGTTGGTGGCTCTATCAGCTATTATGATAATTGTAATCTAGATTTAATGAGTTACAAAAAGTAGAACAACTATACTCTGCAGTCTTAGGATAGTCTTTGGAAGAAAGACTAAAGCCTCGATACAGTGATCAAGATATGCTCCAAATGATAGCTATATATAAGAGGGAGAGCAATATAGCATTTTATGTAGAATATAGAATCAATGAGATAGATTTAGATACGGTGAAGCCCCTTCTCATTGAAAGAAGAGTGTCCTACAAGCCAATCGTATGAGTGATGCGATGAAATTTTTTTTTGTAAATTTTTAACTCATATAATATTATTATTCATTTATTAATAAAATAAGATATTGATTTATCATTATAGCTGCATCTTATTTTGTTTAAGATTATAATAAATTTCATAGATTAGGATAATGATTTTAGGACCATAAAGAGTTCATGCTTGTGAAATCTAAAATCTCAAAATTCTAATTTTAAATATTTCTGATCGTAGGAATATTGAGTCAGGGATCAATGTTAGGGATATACTGGCACATCCTATGTATGCTCGATGGAGAGGGTGGCTGATTTCATAAGTCACTTGTGTGAGATATTAATACAAGGATGTGAGTGCTCATTAGAGAATGAGATCATTGAATTGACACGTCGATGGAGAACATCTTATGGAGTCTTATTTACATGTCAAAAGATGCATGATTCTTTAAGTGAGAGTTGTGCAAGTGATCCTAAGACCTGAGATCACTATGAAATCTTGTGCACATGAATCTATATTTTGGTTCATATCCAGGCATGATATTAAGACATGTATGAAATATTCTGGATATGGTAGAATATATATGAAAGTTGTGAGTCAGTTAATAAGAAATCGATCACTTCTAGTAAGAGGAGATGACATCCTATATATTCTTATCTCTAGATGATTCAGAAAGCCTTTGGCCAAGGCAGGATGAAGATTAGAAAAAATTTTTAATGCTTCATCATTGGAGTCATCACTGATTGATAGAGAATTAATATGAATATATATTTGAATTTGACATAATTTTATATTCATAAATATATTCGGGATGCAGGATGATCAAGGGATTAAATTGCACAGTAACTTACCACTGAAGGGTATATTTGATATTTTTATCAAATTCTATTTCTTTTGAGTAGTCATGATATATTGCTAGATTCAATCTTGACTTGTAGGTTTGATTGAATTAAAGAGTTTAATTCAATCGTCAATTAGAAAGAGTTCTAATTACTAAATTCGGATCGGTACGATTTAGACCTTAATCGATTAGAAGAATTCTAATCAAATTAGATCAACTTATATTCGAATCTATTGCTGGCTAGATGTAAAATTCAATGGATTACACATATTAAGAAATTGACTAAAGATCCATTTGATATGGTTGATTGAAATTTTGGATCCAATAGAATTTAGCATGTGTGGAAATCCTAGCTCCTTGAATCGAATTCGAATTCGATTCAAATCTTACTTTTTAGCTAACCTAATTTGGTGAGTATCTAGATTACGTCAAGCCACTTGTAGGTAGCCCAAAGTGGGGTGCCTAAAGCCTTTATCCACACCAAGAAACTAAGAGTCCAAGTGGTTAGGGACTCTTAGTGCTAAAATGAAGTGGGGCACATGCCCACTTGCTTTTTGGCATGCAGAAGGATCAGAGTCCTTCTACTTTAGATCTCTGACCCATATGGCATGAGATTAGCCCCTTAACCTCCTTGGCACTTATTTTAAAACATGAAGTAGCTTTGTATGGGCATGGGATGTCGGCTTTTCTTAGCATGCATGGGTGAGAACCAGATCATGCGAAGAGTCGTGTGAAGAGTCCTCCTGCTTTTGGTAGAAGGAGGCACCCCTTATCTGCTTATCTTATCATCTGAATTCAAATTTGAATCTTCTTTCCACATGGTGGATTTTGGTTCAATCTGGATTCAGAAAGGACATCAAAAGTGACTCTTCTTGGTGCACGCGCATGAGAGAGATTGAATCGATGTATCGTGTTCTGATGAGTCCTTCTATTTGAAGGCACTCTAGTTATCTGATATGCTGATTGGTTTGAGGCATAGCTTCTCATATGGCACCTCCTTTGGTTCTATAAATAGGGGGTGGTAGATGAGTTGATCATTCAATTCCTACAATCTCTATCCACTTCCTCTCTCCCTCTCTTACAACTCTAGTTCCTTTAGGATAAGGTTTGTTCTTTTAAGAAAAGTCTATTCCTATTAGGACAAAAGGTTTAAGAGATCCTAAAGAAGGAGGTCAAAGTCAGAAAGAGGTTCTAAGAGATTCAGACTCAGGTTTGGAGGAGGGTCTGATCAGTTAGAGGCTGGTCGAGTTCTAGGACTAGAACTCTTAAAGCAAGGTTCAAGAAGGAGTGTTGTCTTTGGATCGATTCCTATGTGGATCACCATTGGAGGATAGACACTTGTGTACCTTATGAAAATAACTCTTCATGAAATCAAAATTTAAAAGGTATGCTTTCTAATACTTCTTGTAGATCTATGCTTTGATTGGTATTATCAAAGATTTCTAGGCATTAGGGTTTCGATGTACTAGTGTGTTTTGAATAAAAATTTTAAACACCTAGATCTTTCATTACACCATCAAAACTCAATAGTGGTATCAAGTATACAATCAAAGGTGATCTGCTAGGGTTTCGATTTGGTTCAAGTCGAGCCAAGAATTGAGTTCGATTGAACATCCAAACCCTAATCTATCTTAAAGATATGTTTAGATGCATTACTTTAAATTATGTTATCATGATTTAAGTATGTTTATGCATTATTGTGAATGTATAAAGTAGAATGTGCATGAGATCATAAAGCTCTTGAAAAAATTATATTAAGTCATAGTGATGAAAACCAAAAGCAAATCGAGTTCAAAGTTGATTGATCGATTGGTGTTTAGGCAAGTGTTTAAGAGCGGTGGTTACTTAATTAGAACCATTGTGAATGCATGGGGAGCCTCCCACTACTCTTACACTTATTTGGTCAATTGAGTTAATTCAATCTGAATCTGAGATGCTTAGTGTTAAGATCACTGCATAAGCCTTCCTTCATAATAAGCCATTTTCTTATCATGAACCGTAGCAGGTTTGTTGTGCTATCTACAAGGCCTACTATGGAAATTGATGTGGGATTTTTTTGGGGCATATTAGATGCTTACGACATATTTTGGATATATTGCTTTGTTGTACTATCCACAAAAGCAGTATTTTTTAGATATAACTGTATAAAAATGAAGGATCTGACTTAACTAAATACTATAGTTTGTTGTGCTATCCATAAGGCTATGAGAATATTAGAGGTAAGATTTTGTTAAGAGTTATATGGGATGCAATTAGAAAGAGGTTCCTACCTTTGAACTCACTGAAATTTATTGTGCTATCCATAAGGCTTCTGTGAGGAATTAGGATCTCAACCCTACCAAAAAATTAGATTAGAATTTGTTATTTACCATAGATGAGGGCTATGGTATTTGATAAAATAGTGAAAGATATAACTAGACAGAAGATCTCATCTAGTTATGCATGTCATCATGAGTGGTCTGCTTATACTATTGTTCTTAATTTATGTAGATTAATTCTATATTATGGTAACTTCACTTTCATTGTGTGGCATCATTGATGTAAATATATTGATCGATTTGAACTATGTGGACTGATTAAGAAACTTGCAAATTAGATTCACACAAGAGAAGGTCTCCTATGTTCTGGATATTTCTAATCCTGGTTCGATCAGTGAAGATGCTTCTGAAGAGGATCAGACTACATATAAAATATGGTAGTCTGATAGCATGGCTGTCAAGAGTATTATATTGGGCTCAATGAGTAAAGAGTTGCATAGACAATTTGATCATATGGATCATCACTTGATAATCCTTAATCTTAAAGAATTATATGGAAAGACAACATCTTCAAAAAGAAGAAGGCAAATAATATTCCTATAAATATTATCTATTATTATTATGGTAAAATAAGATATTAGAAGAAAAATTACAAGAATTATCTTATAAGTTTGAAGCAGGATGCAAGTGTTATCCTGAAAGGTGTGTATATAATACTGTTGAGAAAAGCATAGAGGTTTCAGGCATGTATTTTAAAAATTTTATAGTAGAATAAAATTATATTAAATATTTTAATATACAAATACATGCATAAGATCAGATCTTAAAAGACTTATAGAAAGATCTGTGACATAATATAGTATACATAAAAAAAATCTGAATTTAAAATCAGCAAGCATGTAAAAAAATCTGCATAAAGAGTAGATCATATCTACAGCTACTAGGATTTCGAACCCTATACCTGAGCGTGGGTAGATGAACACTGTAATTGAAACTTATGTATCTGAGGCTCTGCTGGTCACTCACAGCCACACAAGATGTCCGATCTGTACAGATCATCTACATGAATGCCTCAAACCGATCAGCCTTCCACAGAAGTGCTAGCTCGCGTAAACGGCTTCTGATGGTTGATCTGATTTGATCCTCTTTTTCGATCATCTTGGATCTTTCTGATATCGAAGATGGATCAGAGGAGGTGCTGGATGGTAGAGAAAAAATTAGTAGTGAACTCTCTTCTCTCTTGTATTTTTTCTCATCCGAAAATCTTAGAACAATTCTAGGTCTCTCGCCCAAAGAGTTGGATCTCCTCCAATATTCACTTCAAAACAATGCCACCCACCCCAGATCCTCATGCCTCTAAGAGAGGTTTGGCTCCTCTCTTTCTCAACCCTCTCACCATGAAAATTATCTGAGAATGCTGCACAAAAAACACCCCTTCTCAAGGTGGCGTCCAACATTTGGATCGGGTAGGATAAGATGAGATAGTTTGGTTTAAATTCATACTTATTTTGAAGTTCAAACTCAACAACTATACCCTATCCATAGAGGGTGACAAGAAGAGGCACTAATCTCATCTGGGCATGAGGAAAATATACGAGAACAATTTTCATTTGTCGCACATAGTAATCATCTTAAGGTAGGTGGCTAGTATGTAGATAGGAATCAACATGGATTTTGAAATTCAAACAACTTTGAATTCAAAACAAAACCAACCTAATCCTATCACTAATGGGCGACAACATGGGGCATTGGCTGTCGATTTTCTCATGCACAAACTGAATTTGTGCATTGGAATTGACGTGATGAGTTTTGGGTGGTGCAAGGGAGGTAGTCTAATCTCATTGGACTCTTGGACTTAACCAATTAGGTCCACCCCAAACCAAATTAAGTTAGAGCCAAAAAGACCATAATGAACCTAATCTAATTAGGCTCCTATAACCTCAATAATCTTGATTAAATCAGAGAACTAATTGAGTCATAGTCTTGATCAATTCATGATTAGTTCTTCCTTAGCGATTAGGTCATTTCATAACCTAATTGGATTTGATCTAATTGAATTCAATTCAATTATACTTAGTCCAAACTTTAAGGCTCAATCAAATTGAGTTAATCAACAATCTAATTATTGACTAATCTCCTGAATATCACTGACTCTTAGTGAATTAATTTATTGCAACTATTGCACAGAGTTAATCATCAATCATATTGATAATTTTATCTTTGAATGATTCTCAATCATCGATTAACCATATGATCGGGGAGGTACTTCTATTGTGTGTGACCCTATAAGTTCAAATTTAAAATGGTAGCACAGGAATAGATTCCTATACCAATCAAAGTAACCATCTAGCAATGGTATCCGATGTCCAGATAGGCCGAATATATGCAAAGTAATATTCATAACCTACTAGCATATGATTACCATATAATTCATCCCTTTGGCCCTTGATGCTCTCAGGATGATTTAGAGTTTAAACTGTCGACTCTTAATAGTATATCCATTATGTGTCTCAACCTAATAAATCTTGTGACTTTTCACAAAGATTGTCTTGGCTAAGGTCTTACTAAATTGAAACAAAGCATTCTCTCCACCCCTTTGAAGTTGTCAATCCCATCTTAACTCACACATCGACTTCACAAGTACTTGACTGTACCCAAAAATTTTTCAATCTTAAATTAAAAATTCAGATAGTTCGGTACCAAAATATAGTGGTTGCTTGCAAGTCACCATGGTGATCTTAGATCGGAGGGACACTTATATCCATATCCCTTTGGAGTAACTCTGGACAATAGAGTGCTCCAGAGTTGGTAATGTTCAGTGAAATATACTTCTATATTTTACTTGCATACCATACTAGTATCTTCATGCTCCTTGGTTAAGAGGACAACTAACTCATATGGCACACAATGACCTACACTTGATATAATTATCATTCTTATAATAAATATATCATTTGATCGTGAACAGATTTAAGGACTAAATGATAAATCTTTCTTTATCGATCAAAATAGTCCTAAGGACTTCATTACAACACAGGAGTTTATAAATGAAGATGTACAACTTATGATAAAAAGTATCAAATAATATTTTATTAATATTTAATTTATATATATTTATATCAATTAGCACAATCGTTAATAGACTGATGATTGACTTTGAGACATAATTTCCAACAGATACAAACTTATTTTTTATTGAGTGCCTCAAATTTTGATACTTGGATATTGGATACTGTTTGTGATTCACACATTTACAATTCATTGCAGTGACTATAGAATATTAGAAGACTAAAAAGAGATGATCTCAAACTTTTTGATGCAAGTGGAGAGTCCATTAGCTCAGAAGTTGTGAGAACTTGTATGCTCAAGTTACTTTTGGATAAGTCTTTCAAATTAGAAGAATATTATTACATATCTAAAGTCATTAGAAATATTATTTCTATTCTTTTATTACTAAAATAAGATTATGAAATAAAATTAATGGGCAATGGTTACTCCATTTTCCTTTCTAATGAATTCTGTGGTAGTGGTTATATTGATAATAATCTTTTAATCCTTGCACTCAATGAAAATATCTTTTATATTGATGAAAATATGAAAGAAAAATGAAAAGATATGAATGCCACATATCTCTGACATTGCTGTCTTGGTCATATTAGTGAGTCAAGGATAAACAAGTTATATAAAGAAGAGTTCTTTGACCCCTATGATTATGAATCATTGAAAACTTGTAAATTTTATCTTATGGGTAAGATGACCAAGACTCCATTCTCTAGACATGGAGAGAGGGCAAGAAAGTTGTTAGCCCTAGTACATTCTGATGTATGTAGGTCGATGATAACTCAGGTTAGAGGATGATACTCCTACTTCATCACCTTTGCAGATGATCTATTAAGGTTCAGATATATGTTCCTGATGAAACATAAATCTGAAGCTTTTGATAAGTTTAAAGAGTATCAAAGTATGATCGAGAAAAAAACTAAAAAAACTATCAAAATTTTTCGATCTGATTGAGGAGGAGAATACTTATCCAATAAATTTTTTGATCATCTTAAGAATAAGATATTCTCTTTGAATGGACACCTTCTTATATACCACAGTTAAATAGTATAGCAAAAAAGAAGAATCTCACTCTATTAGATACGGTACGATCCATGATGTGCTTCACTAATTTTTCAATATTTTTTTGAAGATATGTTCTAGAAACTGCCACATACATATTGAACAAAGCACCTTCGAAGTTTGTTGCTAGCACTTCATATAAGATATAGAAAGAAAGGAAGTCTAATCTTAAACATCTTTAGATTTGGGGCTGTCCTACTTATATCAAAAATATTTTTGGAGATAAGCTAAGTGCTAGATCAGATAAGTGTAGATTTGTAGGGTTCCTAAGGAAACTAAATGATAATACTTCTACCATCCTATTGGACAAAAAATATTTGTTAGTAGGCATGCTACTTTTTTGAAAAGAAAATTCATCCAAGAAGGATGCATCGAGGGGAATGTTGAACTTGGAGAAGTTTAGGACCTATAAACTATTCCAGAAATACTAGTGGATGATCCACAGAATGATCCTCAACCAGAAGTATCCAAGAATGAGGTACATCCACTATATACATCTCCTCTTTGAAGGTCAGATAGAGTGCGACAAGGACCTCTAAGATATAGTTTTATCATTGAGAATGATAATTAGATCAACATTATTGTAGATGATGATCCATTGACCTATTCAGAAGCTATCATGAGTAGAGACTCAGACAGGTGGCTAGACGTCATGAAATTCTAGATGGACTCTATGTATACCAATCAAGTATGAACTTTGGTTGATGCGCCTGAAGGTGTGACCCCAATAGGATGCAAGTGGATCTTCAAGAAGAAGATCAGAGTAAATGGCCAAGTTGAAACTTATAAGGCTAGGTTGGTAGTGAAAGATTTCAGTCAAAGGTAAGGAATTGATTATGATGAAATTTTCTCACTAGTGGCTATGCTCAAGTCTATTCGGATTCTACTTATTATAGCTGAAGGAAAGGAAAACTATTTCTCTTCGGATGATCCAAGTTGCATCTAAAATTTTTTTTATTAATCTATATGAATAAGGGTCAAATTCTTACCTGATTAGTAGTGAAATCAGAGATCAAATCTTAAATAATCTGATATAAATCTTTACGGAGGTCTGGATGTGTAGACCTTCTACTTCGCATGCACGTCAGACACCGCAAAAAAGTAGGATGAACTTCAATCTTCACAATCCAATCAAATGAAGGAGGAGATATGCTGGTGTGCACCTCACACCAGCAGGTGGGATGCCCAAGGAGGGCCCATGCCCAAGGGAGAAGGGGCGGCACCAAAGGGGAGGGACTAAGGAGAAGAAGAAGGGCTTCTCTCTTCTCATGCCTCTCTCTCTCTTTCTCTTTTCTTTCAATTTGATTTGTTTGCTATGCATCCATAGGTAGAGACCCTCTCTATTTATAGATAATTCTTATGACCTAATAATTATAGGATTTTTAACTCAAATCTGATTTGAATCAGTCCAATACTCATGAAAGAAGGATTTCTACATGAGATAGAATTGCCATCACATATGACAATCAAATTGCACCCAATCCCTCACCCACATAAGACACCCTAAACCAGCACCATTCTAGATGTTAGTTGGCCCACATGAGAGAAGAATCTTAGTGCAAGTAGGATTTCTTATATCTCATCCAAAGTGGATCCGATTCGAATCCAATTCGAAACTGGTTCGAAATAATTTTGAAAGACTGTCAATCTCAAACTTTTTAAGACTTTTGTATCAAGTTTAACTTAAATTTTTGGATCCAATTAAATCTAATTAATTCAAATCTAATCTAAAATTAATCAGTATTTAAATTTAATCTTTCATATGCTCCATGGAACATAGATAAAAAACTGTTCATTTTTGAGATCAAACCTAAACCTCATATGTAGTGCTAGCTAGACATAGTTAATTCTTCAATTCTGTTTGACCCATAACTTAATTTTTAATCAAGTTAGCTTATATGTTCAATCAAGTCAAGTACTTTCAAATTGGACATATAAACATAGGTCAATTTCTTTCTACTTTGTCTGACTTGTGTGCATGACTCCATAGGTTCAAATACTATGACGGTGGCATAGGAATCAATTCCTACACTAATTGAGATACCATCTAGCAATGATTTTCGATATTTAGATAGATCGAATTATCATAAAAAAATATTTCAGAACCCATACACATGGTTACCGCATAATTCATCTTTTTGACCCTGAATGCTCTAGGATGGTCTCAGGTTAACTGTCAGCCGAGATTGCTTCATCCACATTATATTTCAATCTTTCAAGTCTATCTCATAGATTATCCTAACCAAGATTTTACTAAATTAAAATAAAGTGATACATCAATTCTAATAATCCGAAGGGGTCAATCCCTTCTTGATCCACACACAGACTTCGTAAGTACTTGACTGTACCCAGTAGCCTTCCGTTATTATATTAGAAATTTAGATAGTCCGGCACCAAAGCACAGTGAGTTACTTGTAAGTCACTATAGTGATCTCAGGTTTGAAAGACACTTAAACCCATGTGTTTCGCGAGTAGTTCTTAATAGCAGAATACTCAGCAGGTGAGTTATTTATTTAGTGACGATGTACTCTTACATCTCATCTATATGCCATATCAGTATCACCACATTCCTTGGTTAAGAGGACAACCAACCCATATGGCACACAACAACCTGCACTTGATAAATGTCATCATCCTATAATGACGTATCATTTGATCACGAACATATTTAAGAACTATATGATAAATCTTCTCTTTATCGTACACTAACATAGTTTTAAGGACTTCATCACAGCACAAGAGTTCAAAGAAGATATTACTTTGTGATGAAAAATATCAGAATAATTTTTATTCATTAATCAATAACTCATATACAAAGAGAAACTCAATTATCACATGATTAATTTTAAGACACAATTTTCAATAACTCTCACTTGGACTAAAGCCAATCGAAGTAGTATTTTATACCCATCTTTTATTTAAAATCATCGAACTCTTTGATCTCAAGAGCTTTAGTGAAGGGGTCGGCTAAGTTCTCCTTTCTGTCGATCTTTGGAAGCTCGACGTCATCTTGATTCACGATCTCTCATACCAGATGATAGCGGCACAGAATATGTTGCAGCATCCGATGCAGCATTATATTCTGCTTCGCATACAGAATCAGTCATAGTATGTTACTTGAAACTCTTTCAGCAAATAGCTCCTCCATTCAAGATAAATACGTAGCCCAATACGCTTCTACTGTCATTACAATCTGACTGAAAATTAAAATTAGTATATCTCACAAGTTTCAAGTCAGTGTCTCCATAGATAAGTCATTAATCTTTAGTATTTCTCAAATACTTAAGAATTATTTTCACAATCTTTCAATGCTTCTCACCTGGATTAGACTGGTACCTACTCACTACTCCTAGTAAATAGGTTACATCCGGCCTCATACATATCATAGCGTATATAATAGATCCTACTACCGAAGTATATGGTATTCTACTCATACGCTCTCTCTCCTCAGGAATTATCAGACAATCCTTCTTGAAAAGAGTAATTCCATGGCCTATCGAAAAATAGCCTTTCTTGAAATTATCCATGTTGAATTGCTTCAACAAGGTATCGATGTATATGGATTGGAACAATCCAAATAACCTTCTAGATCTATCTCTATAGATTTTCATTTCTAAGATGTAGGATGCTTCTCTTAAGTCCTTCATGGAGAATTGTGATGATAACCACAGCTTCACACTCTGACAAAGTCAGGATATCATTTTTTAGTAATAGTATGTCATCCACATACAGCACAAGAAAGATGACTATAGAATCGAAAGCTCACTTGTAGATGTAAGGCTCTTCTTTGCTCCTAATGAAGCCATACGTTTTGATCAACTTATCAAAATGCATGTTCCAACTCCTAGATGCCTGCTTAAGTCCAACTTGTAGACTTTTTCAGCTTGCACACTTTCGACTCATCTGTGGATGTGAACTCTTCAAGTTATATCATATACACCTCTTCTTCCAGCTCCCTATTGAGGAAAATAGTTTTGACATCTATCTGTCAGATCTCATAATCTAAATGTACAGTGATAGCAAGTATAATCCAGATGGATTTGAGAATTACTACAAGAGAGAATATCTCGTCATAGTCAATACCATAATGCTGACGGTATCCCTTGACAACTAGATGTGCTTTATAGATCTATACCTTTCCGTCCGCTCCTCTTTTCCTCTTGAAAATTTATTTACATCCTTTGAGTTTTATCCTTTCAGATGGATCAACTAGTGTCCATACACTATTTATCTCTATGGACTCCATCTCAGATTTCTTGGCTTCAAGCCATTTTTGAGAGTCGGACCTTTGCATGGCCTCCATATAGGTGATCGGATCCTCATCGTTCTCATCAAGTTCGATGGGGTCATCATCCCAGATCAAAAAATTATTGTATCCATCTGGCTGATGTGGTACTCTATCCGATCTCTTTAATGGTGCCTCTATTGGCTCCAAATTTGATTAACCAATGAAATTCAATTCTGTCTGTATCGGTCCTTCTACCTCATGAACTTCATCAAGTTTAATTTTACAGGCATTAGTTTCTTCACCAAGAAATTTTTTTTCTAAAAAGACTATCCGTCTACTGACAAACACCTTTTGTTCTGCAGTGAGGTAGAAGTAGTATCCTTTAGTTTTCTTTGGATACCGTACGAACAAGCATCTGTCAGACTTTATTCCAAGCTTATCTATCTTTAAATACTTGACATAAGCTGGACACTCTCAAATCTTAAGGTGTGAGAGCACCGACTTACGTCCAGTCTATATCTCATACGAAGTTTTATCGACAGACTTGCTGGACACCTTATTCAAAATATAACAGACAGTTTCTAGAGCATATCCCCTAAAGGAGATTGGCAGATTCGCAAAGTCCATCATGGATCAGATCATGTCTAACAAGGTTTGATTCTCCCTCTCCGACACCCCATTATGTTGTGATGTTTCAGGAGAGGTCCATTGTGAAAGAATCCCATTCTCTTCTAGATATGTCAGAAACTCACTTGTGAGATATTCACCTCCTCGATCTGACCGAAGGGTCTTAATACTCTTTCTAGTTTGTTTCTCTATTTCAGCATGAAATCGTTTGAATATTTTAAATGATTCTGACTTATACTTCATAAGATAGATATATTCATACTTCGATAGGTCGTCTGCAAACGTAATGAAATAGTAGTAACCTCCTCTGGCACTTATATTCATAGATCCACATATATTAGTATGTATTAGACCTAGGACATCGCTGGCTCTTTCACATTTGTCCTTAAAATATAACTTAGTCATCTTATCAAGTAGACAGGACTCGTAGGTAGGTAATGATTCACAATCATCTATCTCAAGGATATATTCCTTGATCAATCTGTCAATCCTATTCTTGTTCACATGATCAAGCATACAATGCCAAAGTAGGGTTCACTGACATTATCTAACTTAGGACGTTTACTGGCTATGTACATTACACTAACAGACCGTGATATTATGTATATACCATGTTTTAATTGTCCATACATAATTATAGTATCATTCATAATGATATCACAAAAATCATCTTTTATTATAAACTTGTAACCAAGTTTGACCAAAAGACCTACAGAGATGACATTCATCATAAAAGAGGGACAATAATGATAATCATCTAACATGACACTATTGGACTCGAAGACAAGCTGCAAAATTCTCAAGGCCAGAACTAGAATAAGAGTTCCACCTCTAACGTTAAGGAACCGCTCGTCCTCTCGAAACTTTCTACTTATCTGTAGTCCCTGCAATAAATTACATATATTAATAAGACTTTTGATATTCAATACCAGGTAGTAGTATCACAAACAAAAAAATTACAAGGTGTTATCATATAAGTATCTTGCGAAGCAACCACTTGCTTCTTTTTCTTGTTCTTAAGTCTGTTTGGGTCAAGGGTAGCTATATAAGTAGGACAATTTCTTTTTCAATGATCCAGCTTTTTATAGAAGAAGCATTCTATCTAGCTCTTGTCAATTTTTGACAGCTTGCTCTGCTTAGAATTGGTGGCATGAGATTTTTGCACTTTTTTCTTCTTTCCTCTCCTAGAGGATCGATGCCCTGTAGATGAACCTCTCACTAAATTCACTGGCTCCTTCTGCAGCTGGTGATCCTTCTCAAAAGTCTGTAGTAACCCTAGTAAACCATGATAGTTCACCGCTGGCTTCGTCATTCTATAATGATTGAGAAAGGATAGATAAGATTTCACTAGCAAATTTAGGATAGCATCCTTGCCTAATTGTTCTTGCAACAGAAAATCAAGTTTGCTAAGACGTTCAATCTGCTCAATCATATATAATATATGATCAGTGACTGAAGCCCTCTCTCACATATGGGCATTAAACACTACGTAGGAGATTTTGTATCTCTTTGCATCATCAGGGATACTGAAGGACTTATTCAATATTTGAATGATCTCCTCTGGCTATGCATCCTCAAACTTATGGTTAAGTTCGTCGTTCATAGTTTTCCTCATCACATAACGCACAGTCGTACAGTCATTGAGCCATTTCATGTAAGTGTTTCTCACGGCACGAGGAGCATTGGCTGCAGGTTCTTCAGGTGTCTTATCCATAAGGACATATAAAATTCTCTCGTGCTCCCAGATGATCTTCAACTTTTGATACCAGCTATCGAAGTTGGGTCCGATGAGCTTGTCGCTGTCCAACAGCATACGGAGGGATAGTGTATTGGCCATAACTAAAAGAAAAAATATTTAGTATATGAATTATTTTTAATTTCAAAGATATAGACTTTAGTCTAAAGGTCCTCCCACTATTTTTATAAATTGATAGCCTCTATCTCCAACTCAAGGAATTATACTAATTTCTTAGTGGATACTAGAATTCACACAGACTGTATTTGGATCCGAGTGTGGCTCGACCAACCCTAGTGCATCTATGGGTGGATTCGTAACCAATTATTTCTCTAGATAATTTCTAGCAATTGGATTTTGCCTCAGTCATTCCTTCAGCAGACGTGTGGCACCTCCACTGAAAATCTCAGTTAGGTTCAACCATTAACATGACACACCAAGTGCATCCAACAAATGGATGTCTAGGTTCGAGTGTGGCTCGGCCAACTTGAGCATTGATTTGAAGGTATATCATGATGGTCATATGATGAATGATAATTTCAATACGTAATAGACACCAGGCATGTGGCATCTCCAATACCTATTTAAAATATTGGACTCATTATTATGCATCTTAATGGGAGGCTATGACCAAGTTATCCCATAACTTTATCATTTTATGGATCTAATAATTTAAAAAATTTAATTTTATTAATCTGAGAATAAGAGAAGAAGTCGATCTGCAAGTTGTAAATCCTTCCACTGACTTCATCAAGTCATGTAAAGGATTAGACACAAGCTGGTCTAAAGATACCTAAATCAGTCACACTGATTCACCTTAATGGTATGGATCTACACGAATCGACTAGTGATCTAATCAAAACATAATCTACCATGTTGACGTGGTAAGTAAGATTAGTGGGAAGGATGTGCCCTTAACTCATCGTAGATGCATCTAGGTGAATAGCTCCCAATTAAAAATTACTTGATCGAATCTATCAAACTTACCTTAGACACCAGTTGGTTAATTAGTTTTGATTTGGTTCACTAAAAGATTCGGGCTCAACCATGAAACCATGATCATGGTCCATTTATTAGGGTCAAATACATGGATTTGATCAAATTTCAACTACTGAGATTGATCTAGAAAAATTCTAACCTAATCTAATTCAACCCTTGATTAGATTTAACCAATTTTTCTACTTGATCTATATGTATTTCTACTCTAGGTCTAACCCATTAGAAGGATCTGATTCAAGCTAACCCTTTGCCCATCAATTTATGTAGTATCTTAATGATCTTCAATTCTCAAATCTAGATCATTCAAAGCTTAATTCAAAATTAAGTGTGTAAAACGTGTATTTTAGTCTGTAGAATAATTTTATCAGGATTTCAGGTGAAGTATACCATATGTTTCAATTCATAAAAATAAATTTTTATAATATATTTAATAATTAAACATACACAGGAATGATCTAAACTTCATATATACATCTCATGCATCATGATAACTTTTAGATCAATACCAATTACATCTTACGTAACATGTAATTTAGATCTAAAATAATTTTATATCTGAATTTTATTCTATTGTAATGAATTATAAATCACTTTAGATCTAATCTAAACATATTTATGATCAAAATAATTCATAAAAATCTATTCATTTTTTTTCTTCATAAAATCGGATTACAATAACACCCCTATACGTCATAAGAGAACCCATCGAATAAGTAAAAAAGAGATTAATCTCTTCAATCTCTTATGATCGGATGGTCTGATGATCTCATCAATCTGAGTACTAGACTACTAAGATCTAAAATCTAATTTCATATATAATTATATCAACATAAAATTATTGATAAAATAATTTTATGTCATGAACATATCCTTGATCTTATCAATTAGGTTCTTTATCTAATCTAATTAGATTTGATACATCATATACATCATATCAGATTTGAAATACATCTTATACTGATTATAAAATATCAATTTTAGATTTGATATCATATAGAAAATTAATTAGATACAAACATGAATGCATAAGAAATAAATTTTTGATAAAATCTATTTTCACGCAGTGCTGAATTTCGATAGGATTCAGATCTAAATATCCATCAAAATGGATCCAATTCAGATCTGAAATAAATCTCACTTAATAATAAAAATAATAATATTAAATTTTTTTAAAAATAAATTTAAAATAAATTTAAAATAAATTTTAATTTATATTGTTATCCCATCAAAAATTTAGCAACAATAAAATTCTGTTATAACAAATTTATAACAACCTTAATCAATAATTGATTAGGCTTATCTAATCGAATCAAAATCAGATCAAAAATTTTATACAAATATATTTAAATTAGAATTAATATCTCACAAAATTTTTTTATTATATCTTATATAATTAATCTCAAAAAATTTATTTATGCATGCATATATTTCAGACCTGCTTTGATACCAATTGAAGGGAAGGGAAACTATTTTTCTTCGAATGACCCAGGTTGTATCCAAAATTTTTTTTATTAATCTACATGAATAAAAATCAAATATTTATCTGATTAGAAGTAGAACTAGAGATTAAATCTTAAATAATCTGATATAAACTTTCGTGGAGGTCTGGATGTGCAGACCCTCTACTTCACATGCATGCCAGATGCCGCAGGAAAGCAGGATGAACTCCGATCTTCGCAACCCAATTAATTGAGAGAGGAGATGTACTGGTTTGACACCTCACACCAGTAGGTGAGATGCCCAAGGAGGGCTAATGCCCAAGGGAGAAGGGGCGGCACGAAAGGGGAGAGGCTAAGGAGAAGAAGAAGGGCTTCTCTCTTCTCCTGCCTCTCTTTCTTTCTCTCTTCTCTCAATCTGATTTGTTTTCTATGCATCCATAGGTAGAGATCCTCTCTATTTATATATGATTTCTATGATCTAATAAGTATAAGACTCCTAACTCAAATCTAATTTGAATCAGTCCAATATTCATGAAAGAATGATTCCTACATGAGATAGAATTACTGTCATATATGACAACCAAATTGCACCCAATCCCTCACCCACATGGGATGCCCCAAACCAGTACCATTCTAGGTGTTAGTCAGCCTACATAAGAAAGTAATCCTAGTGCAAATAAGATTTCTCATATCTCATCCAAAATGGATCCGATTCGAATTCAATTCGAAGCTGGTTCGAAATAATTTCGAAAGGCTGTCAATCCCAAACTCTTTAGAACTTTTATATCAAGTCTAACTTAGATTTTTAGACTCAATTAAGTTTAATTAATTTAGATCTAATATAAAATTAATCATTATTTAAATTCAATCTTTCATATGCTCCATGGATCATAAATCAGAAACTATTCATCTCCGGGATCGAATCTGAACCTCATGTGTAGTGCTAGCTAGACATAGTCAACTCTTCAATCCTGTTTGACCCATTACTTAATTCTCAATCAAGTTAGCTAATATGTTCAATCAAGTCAAGTACTTTCAAATTGGATATATAAATATAGGCCAATTTCTTCCTACTTTATCTAACTTGTGTGCGTGACTCCATAGGTTCAAACACTAAGCCAGTAGCACAGGAACCAATTCTTGTACTAATCGAGATATCATCTAGTAATAGTTTTCGACATCTAGATAGATTGAATTATCATAAAAGAATATTCTAGAATCCATAAACATAGTTACCACATAATTCATCCTTTTGACCATGAATGCTCTAGGATAGTCTTAGGTTAACTGTCAACCGAGATTGCTTTATCCATATTATATTTCAACCTTTCAAATTCATCTCATGAATTATCCTGACCAAGGTTTTACTAAATTGAAATACAGTGATACATCAACTCCAATAATCTGAAAGGATCAATCCCATTTTGATCCACACACAAACTTTGCAAGTACTTGACTGTATCCGGTAGCCTTCCATCATTGCATTAAAAATTCAGGTAGTCTGACAACAAAGCATAGTGAATTACTTGCAAGTCACTATAATGATCTCAGGTCTGAAAGGTACTTATACCCATATATTTCATAAGCAGCTCTTGATAGTAGAATGTTCAGCAGGTGAGTCACTTGTTCAATGACGATGTACTCCTACATCTCACCTATATGTCATACCAATATCACCACACTCTTTGGTTAAGAGGATAACCAACCCATATGGCACACAACGACCTCCACTTGATAAATGTCATTATCCTGTAATGACGTATCATTTGGTCGTGAATATATTTAAGAACTATATGATAAATTCTCTCTTTATTATACACTAACATAGTTCTAAGGACTTCATCATAGCACAAGAGTTCAAGGAAGATATTATTTTATGATGAAAAATATCAGAATAATTTTTATTCATTAATCAATAACTTATATACAAAGAGAAACTCAATCATCACACGATTGATTTTAGGACATAATTTTCAATAATAGCTGCATGCTACGACCATGAGATCTGATAGATGGATGTCAAAGCTATTTTTTTTAATGGTAATCTTAAAGAAGAGATCTATATGACTCAGTCAG
Source organism: Elaeis guineensis (assembly GCF_000442705.2). NCBI lineage: Eukaryota > Viridiplantae > Streptophyta > Magnoliopsida > Arecales > Arecaceae > Elaeis > Elaeis guineensis. The sequence continues at coordinate 94,025,485 of NC_025993.2, read as the reverse complement.
AGGGATTTGTTTCAAGTGGGAGGGTAAATTAAGTATGCAAGCTGAAAAAATTAATCTATAGATTGAAGTAAGTTTTGAAGAGTTGGAACATCCATTTTGATATGACAATCAAAGAGTTTGACTTTATCAAAAATAAGAATAAATCATGTGTGTTTAAGAAGACAAGTGGGAGTACTATTATCTTCTTGATTCTATATGTCGATGACATACTACTCATTGAGAATGATATTTCAATATTGCAATCGATCAAGATTTGGCTGTCAAATCAGTTTTTCATGAAAGATTTGGATGAAGCATCCTATATACTGGGTATAAAGATCTATAGAAATAGATCTAAGAGAATACTAAGCATGTCTCAGTCTCGATATATAGATCTTATGTTGAAGAGACTCAATATGGAGGTAAGTAAAAGAGATTATCTATCTGTAAGATATGGCATATGCCTCTTCAAGAAAATGTGTCTTAAGATACCTGAGGAGAGAAAGAGAACGAGTGAAATCTCTTATGCTTCGACTGTGAGATCCATTATGTACGCCATGTTATGTATCAGGCCTGATGTAGCTTATGTTTTGGACGTAGCTAGCAGGTTTCAGACTGATCCAGAGGAGGATCATTGGAAAGCAGTAAAAAATATTTTCAAGTATCTGAGAAAGACTAAAGATGTATTTCTAATTTATGGAGGATCGGTGTTAAAACTAGAAAGATATATAGACTCTAATTTTCAATTTGATCTGGATGATAGTAAGTCAATATCAGAATATGTGTTTATCCTGAATAGTGGAGTAGTGAGTTGAAAAAATTTCAAGCAGCTGACTATAGCTGACTCAACTATTGAGGCAGAATACATTGCTACTAGTGAAGCCATCAAGGAAGCTGTCTGGATGAAGAAGTTCATCACTAAATTGAAGGTGGTTCCTAAAATAGAATGACCAGTGCCACTCTATTGTGATAACATTGAGATCATTTTTTAAGTCAAGAAACCTAGATCTCATCAAAGATCCAAGTACATTCTCAGATGCTTCCACCTCATTCGAGAAATTATTGAAAGATAAGATATTGTCTTAGAATGAGTTAATACAGTGGACCCATTCACTGAGGCCATACCATAGCTCTGTTTGATCACCATCTCGATTATATGGGATTGAGATACAAAGGTGATTGACTTTAGTGCAAGTGGGAGATTAAAAGAAGAGTGCTCTACAAGCCAATCGCATGAGTAATATGAAGGAACTTTTTTTTATAAACTTTCAACTCATGTAATGACACTATTCATTTATTAATAAAATGAGATATTGATTTATCATTATAGCTGCATCTTATTGTGTTTAAGATTATGATGAACCTCATGGATTAGGAAAATAGTTTTAGGGCCATGAAGAATTTATGCTTGTGAAACCTAAAATTTTGAAATTCTAATCTTAAATATTTTCTTATCATAGGAACATTGAGTCGGAGATCAATATTCTGGATAGACTGGCACATTCTATGTATGCTCGATGGAGAAGGTGATGGATTTTATAAGTCACTTGTGTGAGACATTAATACAAGAATGTGGATGCTCATTAGAAAATAAGTTCATTAAATTGATTCACTAATAGAGAACATCTTATGGAGTCTTACTTACATGTCAAAAGATGGTTTCCTAAGTGGGAGTTATGCAAGTAATCCTTAGACCTGAGATCACCATATAATCTTGTGCATATAAATTCATATTTTGGTTCATATCCAGTCATGGTATTAATGTAGGAGTTGGTATGATGCTCCTAAGCCTTGAGAGGCCATGGGAGGAGTCAAAGAGTTGTTTCCGAGAGACTAGAATAGGTATGGTCCTAGGGTTAGGACAGGAGTGGTCCTAAGATGGAGGCAGTGTGTAGCTCTCTACGGGCCTGAGATCCAGGTATTGAGGACTTCGAGGGGCTTGGTTGGTGCTCCTGAAACTTGAAGACACAAGGTGGAGCAAGAAATCAAAACCAAGATTGAAGACTGTAGGATAGAGTAGTTCAGGATCTTAGTCGACTCAGACTAAGACTGGATCGACTAAGTTGAAGGTGAGTCGATCTAGTCTCAGTCTAGGTCAACTATATCTTAGAAAATAGAAAGCAAAATTTCAAAAAACTATGGATGGCATGTAGATGAGTCGACTCAGTATCAGTTTGAGTCGACTCAATCCTAGGTGAGTCAACTCAGTCTCAACTTGAGTCGACTCAAGTGCGGGCTAACAGCGAAATAGATTTTCTATTTGGATCTAGGGTCGGGTTTGATCCCAGGAATCTTAAGGCTTAGTTTGAGAGGTCTTAAGGGGACTAAGTCAAGGTTTGGACTGAAATTAAGTCCATAGGATATATGGGTTAGTCTAGAGAATTTTTTGGGCTCGAATTATTGAACCTATTGTAATTGATATATATACAGATCATTGTAATACCAAGGATGAATGGAATAAACATAGAGCTTTTTCTTCTGAAATCCTAGTCGTCTCTCTCTCTCTCATGTTTCCTAGTCTCCACCTAGGGTTTCATGCCAAGGATCATCTGTGATCCAATCAAGGCTTCTACATTCTCCTTTCTCTCTTCTCAAATTTTTTGAATTAACATCTAGATTCCACACAAGACATTGGTCCATGGCTGGTATCGGAGTGATGCCAGGTACTAACAATTGGTATCAAAGTCAGTTGAGCGTGGAGGAGGAAGAAGAGAAAATCAAAGAGGTTTCTACAGTAGAGGATCAGTAGTAAGATTTCAGATCGAGGGTTTTCTCCGGATTTTGTAAGGAAGGAAAAGATCTAGGGGCTGCTGTCCACCATCCCTATATCAAGTATTTTTCAGATCCATCTTATGTGCTATTTTGTGATTGGGATTGATTATGGAAAGCAGTGGTTTGAAGATTGGATTTAAGAGGTTTGATGGAAAAGAGAGTTTTATCATGTGAAAGATGAGGGTGGAGGATCTGTTGGTACAGATATGATTGGATTCAATCTTGGAGGATAAGTCAGAGGGGATGAATGACAAGCAATAGGTATCTTTGGAGAAAAGAGCATGTGCCACGATTAGGGCTTGTCTGACGGATAAGGTGTTGTATGGTGCATTGGAAGAGAGATCATCCAGGGGTTTGTGGTTGAGGTGCATATGTTGTACATGGGGAAGAACATGTGTAACAAGTTGATGCTGAAGAAGCAACTTTACAGTCTTCAGATGGAAGAGGACGAGGATGTTGTGGGGCATATTCAGTGGTTCAACCAGATGAGCATAGATTTGCTAAACATTAAGGTGGAGCTTGAAGAGGAGGATAAGAGTTTGCTACTGTTATGTTTGCTACTTGAGAGCTTCGATCCATTGGTTACAATGTTGTTGTATGGTAAAGAGACATTGATGTACGAGGAGATCATATCAGTGCTCAGGTCCAACGAGCAGTGAAAACGGATGATCAAGAGGGAGTTCTTCCAGGAGGGTCTTGCAGTTTTAAAGAGGCCCAAGAGTGTGAAGAAAAAGGCTAAGCAGGTGTGGTGGAGACAGTCCAAGAAAGGCAGCAAAGAAGCTAGGTGCTACAAGTGCGGTGAAGTAGAGCACTTTAAGTGAGAGTGTCTGCTTTGGAAGAAGTGCAAGGAAGGAGAAAGAAATGGCTTAAATTTCATTGATTCAGTCCCTGAGTCAGAAGAGTCGGATGAGCTCTTGGTGGTTTCAGAGGAGCCAGCGGGGTGCAGAGGGTCCGAAATGGCTTCATAGGGATCTGTGAAGTGCAGAAGGTCGGAAGGGACAGTGACAGTGATTGAGATGCAGTGGCAAGCTCAACAGGACAGTATTGGATGGTTAGCCTTGGGTACAAAATTATCTTCTATGGCATCAAGGGGACTTCAAATTCAGGTGGAGCATTAGGCAGAGGTGGCTTCACAGGTGGAGAAGGTTTTGGCATTAATTCAAATTGGAGGGGTGCAAGAGGAGGAGCAATATCCCAGTACCAGTGCCAAGTCTGCATAGAGCCAGGTGGAGTAGAGTGTGCAGATGAGAGGCATAGCTCTGAGGAGACCGTGTTAGGTGGAGCATCAATTGCAGCGAGCACCAATATTGGAATGCTGTAGTTTCTTTAGAGAAGTCCAAGGCAACAATTGATGCCGCTGTCAAGTAGAAGGATGCCTACAACAAACTTTAAGGTGGTGCCAAAGAGCAAGCAAAGGTCTTCAGCTATGAAGATGGTTATCCCAAAGGTCTCCAAGGGAGCTCAAAAATTGAAGAAGGTTGGCAGTGGCAAGGATATTTGTACAAGGGACTGTCAGAGCATGCAACGACAGTAGGATCATGTAGGTAGACATTGCTAGGTGTGTCAAAGCTTGGAGGCATCAAAGTAGAGATTGTTGGTGTGGTGCTCCTAAGCTTTAGGAGACCACGAGAGGAGTCAGGGAGTTGGCTCTGGGAGACTAGGACATGTGTGGTCCTAGGGTTAGGATAGGAGTGATCCTAGAGTGGAGGCGATGTGTATCTCTCCACAGGCTTGAGGTTCAAGTATTGAGGACTTCGAGGGGCTTGGTTGGTGCTTCGAAGACTTGGGGATATAAGGTGGAGCAGAGAACCAAAGCCAGGACTAAGGACTACAGGAAGGAGCAGTTTCAGAGTTTTAGTCGACTCAAACTGAGACTGGATTGACAGTTTCAGGGTCTTAGTTGACTCAAACTGAGACTGGATTGACTAAGTTGAAGGTCAGTTGATCCAGTCTCAGTTTGGATCGACTATATCTCAAGAAACAGAAAGTAAGATTTCGAAAAATTATGGATGGCACATAGGTGAGTCGACTCAATGCCAGTCTGAGTTAACTCATGTTGGAATTCGTATGAAGGGGCATGCATGTGTATTTTAAAATTTTATTTTTTAAACACCACAGTGGAATAGTAGATCAAAATACTTTTAATCTATATCATGCATGCATAAAAACATAAACCACAAGGATCTACTTCATATGCTGAAATTGTACATATGCTGAAATTTAATATGTGATCGAATCACATATCTGTTTCGTAATTTTTTTCTTCAAATCTAGATCTAGAAGAGAAGAGGCTCTCTTTTAGCCATGCAAATGTTCGGCCTCTACGGGTATCCACTCAGGATCAGTCTGGAATAGCTCTCTTAAGATTGAATTTTTTTCTCTAAAAAAATTCAGCTTGCGAATCTGAACGAAGTCTGGATCACAATCAATTCTTTGATCTCTTTCTTTGATCTTCTTCTTCTCTTTTCTTGCCTTTCTCCCTTGATTTATGCTGCTACCAAACATCAGGACTGGCACACAAGAGGGGACGCCAAGGCCCTTATGGGCATGAAGAGATGGGACGCCCAAGATGGGGCGTGTGGGACGCCCAAGAGAGAAGAGAAGGGGAGGAGAAGAGAGGGCGTGGGGTTCTCTCTAAGAGGCATGGGGCTACTAGTTTGGATGCCTTGGGGACTTTAGGGAAGGTCCAAATAGGCAAAAGGATTGAATCCTATTCAATCTCATAATACAAGTCCTACTTGCATTAGGTTTACTAATAACTTTAGTTATTCAATTTTCTTTCGGAATCCTTTTAGATGCCAACTCTTGAAGCCCTTGCACCCACATAAATATACCCCAAAGTACACCCAAGGGATGCCCCTAAAGGGTTTACACGCCCTTTAAAGATGGGACACGTCCAACTTGATCCAATCAAGGTGGCGCCCCAACTAAACTATCAAGGAATTGAATTAAGGACTTGCACTCTTAATTCAATTGATCCAAAACCTTAGACACTCAACAATTAGAGTCCAATAAATTTAATTTATTTAGATTATTAGTAGATAATTAAGTTTGAATTATCTTATAAAATAAAAAATCCAAACGTAAAGAGAAAACTGAATCCAACCATGTGCAAGCAAGGTTACCTTGAACCCAATTGAATTTTTCTAAACCCAATTGATACTTTATAAGTTCAATTGCTAATTTCAGACCTAATCCCTTTGTTGTGTGACCATGTAGGTTCAATTTTATTTGATAGTGAGATATACAATAATCTCTATCAAAGTATCATTAATACTCTTTTCAATGGGTCGGAATAATTTCACTCTAACTCATCAAAGATTGTCGATCCAAAATAACTCTAGTGAGTTCTCACAATCCACTAGTGACACCTAGCAGTATATAGTGGCAACTCAATAGAATCGAAATAAACTTCAAAGTATAGTTAACGTGTGAGTCAATCCCTCTATCATGAGATCCGACTAGATAGTAGGTCATAGATAAATCATCAAACCTCATCATCAGTCATATGATAGATTCGATCAGCTCAAGTCCAATTATAATTTCTATAAATTTTTTTTTTCATTAATCACACTACTGTGGTCATAGATTCTCGAACTTAGCCTCTCAAATCTTATAAGACTACTCCTCTCTATCAAGATCGATAGATCCTATCTTGATGCGCACCTTACTCCTATAGTGGACCAACTGTCGCCAACATCCACTACAGCAGCTCATTGAGACCTATATTTATATGTCAATCAAACTCGAGTAGTCTTATTATGAATAGTAGTACCATCTCAGGTCAAAGGATCATTCACACAACTACAGCATCGAGACAATCACTGACGATCGAATAAAAATTCAAATGATCTCTTGTATGGTCATGCTCAGTATCAGTTGTTCTCTAACAATTACCTACACTTGTCGTCCAGTGTCTCTACATTGTAGACTAGAGACTCATATATCTCAAAGAAAGTGATCAGTGTGTTAGTCTATCCAGATTGATCATCATTCTCATGATGATTCTATGGTCGGGAGTATTTAGAAATTAAATATATGTCTCTAATTTTCAACACTTTGAGAATATATATCGAAAGTTAATTTCATAGACGATTCAAAGATACATCACACTTGAATGAAAAATAAACTTGTCCTTTTATTGATCAAATCAATGTATAAAGTATAAAATTGTGTCTCAAATTTATTACATTGTGTCAGTCATATTGATTTCTAGGACATACATCTAACAATCTTCCACTTGGACTAAAGCCAATTGGCCACTAATCAAAGTCCCATTTTCTCAAGATGGATTTCTATTTTCGACTGGCTCAATTGCTTTATCAGTAGGTCTATCATGTTGTTTGTGAAGTCTACTCTTCGCACCTCGACATATTTTTTTTTTGAGGTAGTCACGTATGATATGATACCGTCGCTTGATGTGCTTTAATTACTGATGAGATCTTGGCTCCTTAGCAAGTGCTATGACTCCATTGTTGTTGCGGTAAAGTGATATGGCATTCGATGTCATAGCCTCAAGTTCCACGATGAACTTCTTAAACCAAAAGTCTTTCTTTACAGCATCCGAAGTAGCGACATACTTAGCCTCTATGGTTGAATCCTCTATAATGGGTTGCTTGAAATTGTTCTAGCTAACTGTACCATCATTATAAATGAACACATATCCTGACGTAGACTTTCTATCATCAGGATCAGACATGAAGTCTGAGTCAGTATAGCCCTCAGTTCGCAATTCAGAATCTCCTTCAAAGATCAAGAACAAATCCTCAGTCCTTCTCAAGTACTTAAGGATGTTCTTCACAGCTATCTAGTGCTCCACGTCTGGATTCTACTGATACCTACTTGTGATACTCACAGTAAGGGCTATATCAGGTCAAGTACATAGCATGGCATACATGAGGCTCTCTATGGCTGAGGCATAAGAAATTCTACTCATACGCTGAACTTTCTTAGATGTGGTTGGACACATCATCTTGAAAAGATTAATACCATGCCTAAGAGGTAAAAATCTTCTTTTACAATTTTTTATGCTGAATCTCTTCAACACCTTCTCTATATACAGCTTTTGTGATAGGCCTAGCCTCTTTTTAGATCTATCCCTGTAGATCTTTATTTCGAGAATATAGGATGCTTCCTCTAGATTTTTGATGGAGAATTCTTTAGACAATCATCTTTTGACCATGGTCATCATGAAAATATCATTTTCAATGAGGAGAATATCATCTACATACAATACGAAGAATGTTATTATACTTCCACTGACCCTTTTGTATACATATGGTTCCTCTTCATTTTTGATGAAATCAAACGATTTGATCACTTCATCAAAATGATGGTTCCAACTTCGAAAAGTTTGCTTTAATCCGTATATGGATCTTTGTAGCTTGCAGACTCTGTGATCACCATCACTAGATGTAAAACCTAAAAGCTTCTCCATATAGATATCTTCCTCAAGATATCCATTCAGAAAAGTAATTTTCACATCCATCTACCAGATTTCAAAATCATAGTAAGTTGCAACAGCAAGCAGAGTGTGGATGAATTTCAGCATGGCTACAGAGGAGAAGATTTTTTGATAGTCAATGCCCTCGCACTAACTATAACCTTGTACCAAAAGCCTAGCTTTATAAGTCTCTACCTTACCATCGACACCTACTTTTCTTTTGTAGATCCATTTATACCCAATGGGTACAATACCCTCAGGTGGATCCACTAAGATCCATACTTAGTTCGAATGCATCGAGTCAATTTTTAACTTCATAGCATCTAACTATTTTTCGAAATTGATGTCAGACATCATCTCGTCAAAGGTGTTAGGATCATCATCATGACCCCTATCTCCCATAAAAAATATTTCTTTTATTTTTTCTGTAAGCATACCCATGTACCTTTCAAGAGGTCGGAAGATCCTGCTAGATCTACGAGGTGGTGGAGGAACGTCTACTACTGGCTCATGAATAATTGGTTCCTGAGGATCTATAGCTTTTTGCTCTTCAGAGATTTTCTCTTCGAGCTCAACTAACCTCCCACTACCACCATCTTGGATAAATTATTTTTCTAGAAATATGGTATTTTGACTCACAATCATATTGTGATCTTATGGAAAGTAGTAGTATCCCATGAATTCTTTTGGATATCCTATAAAATGATCTATTACAGATCTATCCTTTAGTTTATCAATCATTTATCTCTTGACATAGGCCGAACATCCTCAAGTCTTAAGATAACCTAGACTCGACTTCTTACCGTATCATATCTCATATGATTTGGTAGGAACAGACTTTGATGGAACCCTATTCAATAGGTGAATGGCAGTTAATAATGTATGTCCCCAAAGATATAAGGGTGGATCAGTGAAGCTCATCATGGACCTAACCATATCTAATAGGATTCTATTCCTCCTTTCGGATATTCTGTTGAGCTGACGTATTTCTGGAGGAGTCCATTAAGAGACTATGTCATTATCCTTAAGATATTTTAAAAATTTTCAACTAAGGTATTCACCTCCTCGATCAGATCGAAGAACTTTAATGAGTTTACCAATTTATTTTTTTACTTCACTTTTGAATTTCTTAAATTTTTCAAAGACTTCAGACTTGTGTTTCATTAGATACACATACCCATACCTAGACAGATCATCGATAAAGATAATGAAGTAGCTGTAACCACCCTTGACATGCACATCAAATGATCCACACACATCGACGTGTACTAGGGCAAGTAACTCAGTGGCCTTTTTCCCATGTCCTATAAAAGGTAACTTGATCATTTTTCTTCGAAGGCAAGATTCATAAGCTGAATATGACTCTAGGTTAAGAGAGCCAAAGATCTCATCTTTTTTCAGTTTATTTATCCTGTTCTCTCCAATATAGCCTAGTCTATGATGCCACAAGTATTTTTGGTTAATTTCATCTCTAAGTCTTTTTTATCCTACGACACTCACTATTTACTTGTTTAAATTCATATCGCATCAACATGTAAGTGATATAGACTGTTAATTAAAAGATCTCATGCAACCAATTTATTTCATAAATAAATAGAACAAAAATTTTTATTGAAACTAATTTTAAAACCTTCCTGTACTAGCACAGACACGAAAATCAAATTTCGACTAGCTACAGAAATAAAATAAATATTCTTTAAATCTAATCTAAAATCAAACGATAATCGAAGAGGATAATTGTCAATAGTCTCTGCAGCAATTTTTGCTCCATTGCCGATCTAAAGGATCATATCACCTTCCCTCAACTTTCTACTTTCTATTAGACCCTGCATTGAAGTACATATATGAGTACTCCAATCAGAGTCCAATACCCAACTAGAAGTAGAAAAAATTATGAGGTTAGATTCAATTACGAGCATACCTTCCAAAGATTTATCATTCTTTTTGATCTTTAGGCTCTCCAGGTAGAGTGGATAGTTCCTCCTCCAATGGCCTTCAGCATCATAGTGGAAACACTTTTCTTTTACTTCGACCTTCTTAGGAACGTCCTTCTTTGGCTTGCTCTCTTTTTTCTACTTCTTAATGAATTTTATCTTTTTTTTTTTCAATAAAATTTTTCTTAGAAGAAGTCTGCTTCATAGCGAGAACAGTGTCCCTTGAACTCTTCAAGGTTCCTTCCGTAGTGACCAATATGTTGACCAGTTTGGGTATAGTGTAATCGAGTTTATTCATATAAAAATTTATAATAAATTGACTATATGAATTCATAAGAGATTGAAGGATCAATTTCATCTGCAATTCCTTTTGCATTTCAAGCTCGAACTTTTCAAGCTCCTCAATATCCTTGATCACTGTCATATAGTGCTCATGGACAGACTATCCTTCACGCATCTTCAAGTTGAAGAGTCTTTTGGATACTTTGAAGCATGCAGTACGGCTCTGCTCACCATACAACTTTTGTAGGTGAGTGATCATAGCTTTGGCAGTGGGCATATGCTCATGCTGGCTTTGCAATTCATTTGACATAGATGCCAGCACATAGCACTTGATCTAACTGTCTTCATTCGTCCATTTTTCAAAAGCAGCTCTTTGCTCATCAGTAGGATGGTTTGGTAACACTATGGGTTTCTGATCGAGTATATGACTTAATTTTTTTGAGATCAGGACAATCTTGAGATTTCTGAGCCAGTCTTTGTAATTAGTTCTGGTCAAACGATTGGTTTCAAAGATACGGGCTAAAGGGCTTGAGGCTGATATTGTTTAACTGCGAGAGTTGAGATTCAAGTTAGATTTTTATACTTAATGTTATATTTGCTTCTAGAGACTTTAAGATGCAAATAATGACTCCTACTAATTTATCGAATCCCTTCACTCCTCAGGTGGAAAATAAAAATCCTAACGCAACAAAAGATTTCTAGTGGATGCTGCGGTTCCATTGATACCATACACCTCACCTAATAGTTATTGATAACACGCACACCAATGCGTAGGTAACTCTTTACCCAGATGCTTCTCTGAACATGTTACAGCGACTTGGTCTCTAAGTCATGTGGGCTCACCTAACAGTTATTGACCACACTCCTTAGTTAAGCCCGACCCATCATTCACAAGCAGGTGCAAGGCCGTCATTGGGTCCCTCACCTAACAGTTATTGGGCCTAACCCCATCCTTACCCTGGAGTAACTCTTTGCTAATAGAGTGGTTGTGTATTTTCGGTGCAACTGAACTACTGTAATCAATCGAGAACAATCAACACCAGTAGCACATCTGTACATCTACAATGGTGAAAGACCTATGGACTTAATATTTATGGAAAAGTTTAGGTTTAGATCTTATCTAATCAATCATCACATGACCAATCTAATTGGCATGGGTTAAATCAAATCGCCAAGCAACCTAACTCAAGATCCAATCTTCCAAATTGACCAGGTAAGTGGAAATCGATAGGGTCCCCCCGTTGCTTTCCTTATATACCAATAAATTGGTCAGGTAAGCTAACGGAACCAATTAAATAACCATATCTCAATTACTTGTCTGAGACATCAATAGGTCAATTGATCCAAATAGGTTAACTCAAGCGAATTGGACTCATCGAGTCAAATTAGGTCCTTAGGTTAATCGATTCTACATATGAGATTCAAACGATTTAATCAACAATAATTGTATGATCATATAACTTAATTAATCTAATTTTAATTAATACTTGACTCAATTTGATCAATTACTTAATCAAATTAGATCCATATGGTTTAAATCATAAACCTTAGATGCAATCCTATTATATGACCAAACTTTTGATTTTTCCATAACCAAAACCTCATGCACAAACACAAATTTTAGATTCTAAAATCAAATTTTTGATCTAAATTTTTTATATAAAAATAAATTTTAAATCATAAAAATAATTTTTAGATTTAATATATAAACATATATCTCATATATGCATGTAAAATTTAGATCTAAATAAAATTCATATCAATACTTGATATCATATATCTCATATACTAATCATGAATCATATTGAAAATAATTTTATGATCTAAACATGTAATCATATATCTCATACATAAATCATAAATCAGATCATATAAAATTTCAGGTTTATGCATGCATCTATATATCATATGAACATGAACTAGAAACAGTTCTAGATCAAAATTCAGATCTATGCATGCTTTAACATATCAATTATATATTCTAAAATTAAATTTAAAATAAAATTTTAGATTTAAAAATTTATCTATATATCTCATGTATAAAAAAAAATCAAATTTTGAAACTCTTTTCAAAACATATATGTCAATTTTATGCATATGAAACCTGTGGCTCTGATACCACTGTTGGAATTCGTATGTAGGGGCATGTATGTGTGTTTTAAAATTTTATTTTTTAAATATCATAATGAAATAGTAGATTAAAATATTTTTAATCTATATCATGTATGCATAAAAATATAAACCATAAGGATCTACTTCATATGCTGAAATTGTACATATGTTGAAATTTAACATGTGATCGAATCACGTACCTGTTTCGTAATTTCTTTCTTTAAATCTAGATCTGAAAGAGAAGAGACTCTCTCTTAGCCATGTAAGTGCCCGATCTCTACAGGTATCTACTCGAGATCAGCCTGGAACAGCTCTCTTAAGATTGATTTTTTTTCTAAGAAAATTCACCCTGCGAATCTGAACGAAGCCTGGATCGCGATCAACTCTTTGATATCTTTTCTTGATCTTCTTCTTCTCTTCTTCTCTTACCTTTCTTCCTTGATTTATACTGCTACCAAACATCAGGAACCAACACATAAGAGGGGATGCTAAGGCCCTTATGGGTGTGAAGAGATGGGATGCCCAAGGTGGGGCGTGTGGGATGCCCAAGGGAGAAGAGAAGGGGAGGAGAAGAGAGGGCGTGGGGTTCTCTCTAAGAGGTGTAGGGATATTGGTTTGGATGCCTTGGAGACCTTAGGGGATGTCCTTTTAAATAGGCAAAAGGATTGAATCCTATTCAATCTCATAATTTAAGTCCTACTTGCATTAGGTTTCCTAATAACTTAAGTTATTCAACTTCTTTTAAGAATCCTTTTAGGTTCCAACTCTTGGAGCCCTTGCATCCATATAAACACATCCCAAAGTGCACCCAAGGGATGCCCTATAAAGGGTCTACACGCCTTCTAAAGATGGGACATGCCCAACTTGATCCAATCAATTTGGCGCCCCAACTAAACTATCAAGGAATTGAATTAAGGACTTGCACTCTTAATTCAATTGATCCAAAATCTTAGACACCCAATAATTGAAGTTCAATGAATCTAATTTATTTAGGTTATTAGCAAATAATTAAGTTTAAATTATCTTATCAAATAAAAAATTCAAATGTAAAGAGATAATTGGGTCCAACCATGTGCTAGCAAGGTTACCTTGAACCCAATCAGATTTCTCTAAACTCAATTGATACTTCATAAGTTCAATTGCTAATTTCAAGCCTAATCCCTTTGTTGTGTGACCCCATAGGTTCAATTCTGTTTGGTAGTGAGATATACAATGATTTCTATCAAAGTATCATTGAAATTCTTTTCAATGGATCGGAATAATTTCACTCTAACTCATCAAAGATTGTTGATCCAGAATAATCCTAGTGAGTTCTCACAATCCACCAGTGACACCTAGCAGTATGTAGGACAACTCAGTAGAATCAAAATGAACATCAAGGTGTAGTTAACATATGATTCAGTCCCTCTATTGTGAGTCCTAAGTAGATGGCAGGTTATGGATAAATCGTCAAACCTCAACATCAGTCATATGATAGATTCGATCAGCTCAAGTCCAATTATGATTTCTATAATTTTTTTTTTTATCAATCATACTACTGTGGCCACAGATTCTTGGACTTAGCCTCTCAAATCTCATAGGACTACTCTCTATCAAGGTCGATAGATCCCATCTTGCTATGCACCCTACTCCTATAGTGGACCAACTATCGTCAATATTCACTACAAAGACTCATTGAGACCTATGTTTATGTGTCAATCAAACTTCAGTAGCCTCATTGCAAACAGTAGTACCATCTCAGATCAAAGGATCATTCACACAACTATAGCATTGAGACAATCACTGATGATCGAATAGAAATCGAAGTGATCTCTCATATGGTCATGCTCAGTACTAGTTGTTCTTTAACAACTATCCGCACTCATCATCCAGTATCTCTACACTGTAGACTAGAGACTCATCATCCTGAAGGAAGTGATCTGTACGTCGGTCTATCCGGATCGATCACCATCCTCATGATGATTCTATGATTGAAAGTATTTAAGAATTAAATACATGTCTTTACTTCTCAATATTTTGAGAATATGTATCGAAAGTTAATTCCATGTATGATTCAAAGATACATCATACTTGAATGAAAAATAAACTTGCCCTTTTATTGATCAAATCAATGTATAAAGTATAAAATTATGTCTCAAATTTATTACAATGTGTCAGCCATATTAGCTTTTAGGACATACATCTAACAACTCAGTCTTAGGTGAGTCGACTCAGTCTCAATTTGAGTTGACTCAAGCATGGACTAATAGTAAGATGTGTTTTCTGTTTGGATCTATGGTTGGATTTGATCATAGGGATCTTAAGGCGTGATTTGAGAGGTCTTAAGAGGACTAACTCAAGATTTGGATTGGGATTAAGTCCATGGGATGTATGGATTAGTCTAGAAAGTTTTTTGGGCTCGGATTATTGAACCTATTGTAATTGGTATATATACAGATCATTGTAATACCAAGGATGAATGGAATAAACATAGAGCTTTTTCTCCTAAAACCTTAGCCATCTCTCTCTCTCTCTCACATCTTCTAGTCTCCACCTAGGGTTTCACATCAAGGATCATCCATGATCCAATCAAGGCTTCCACATTCTCTTTTCTCTCTTCTTAGGTTTTTTGGATTAACACCCAGGTTCCATGCAAGACATCGGTCTATGGCTGGTATCGGAGTGGTGCTAGGTACTACCAATTAAGATATATACAAAATGTTCTAGATATGGTGGAATATGTATAGAGATTGTAAGTCAGTCAATAAGAAATTGATCACTCCTAATAAGAGGAGATGACATTCTATACATTCTCATCTCTACATGATTTAGAAAGCCTTTGATCAAAGCAGGATGAAGATTAGAAAGGATTTTTAATGTTTCATCATCAGAGTCATCACTAATTGATAGAGAATCGATATGAATATGTGTTTGAGTTTGATATGATTTCATACTCATGAACATATTCGGGATGCTCGATGATCGAGAGATTAAATTACACGGTAACTTGATACTGAAGGATATATTTGATATCTTCATCTAATTTTACATCTTCTGAGTAGTCATGATATATTTTCAGACGTCAATCTTAACTTGTAGATTTGATCGAATGAAAGAGTTTAATTTGATCGTCAATTAAAAGATTTTAATTGTTGAACTCAAGTCAGTACGGTTTGGACCTTAATCGATTAAAAGGGTTCTAATCAAATTAGATCAACTTACACCCAGACCTATTGCTAGCTAGATACGAAACTCAATGGATGACATACATTAAGAAATTGACCAAGGATCCATTTGATATGGTTGATTGGAATTTTGGATCCAATCAGGTTTTCAGTAAGCATGCTAGCATGTGTGGAAATTCTAGCTCCTTAAATCAGATTTGAATTTGGTTCAAACCTTACTTTTTGGCTAACCTAATTTGGTGAGTACCTGGATTAGGTCAAGCCACTTATAGGAAGCCCAAAGTGGGATGCCTAAAGCCCTTATCCATGGCAAGAAACCAAGAGTCCAAATGGCTAGGGACTTCTGGTGCTAAAATGAAGTGGGGCGCATTCCCACTTGCTTGTGCCCTACTTCATTTTTGGCGTGCAGAAGGACCAGAGTCCTGCTTTGGGTCTCTAACCCATATGGCATGTAGATCATTCCCTTTACCTTTTTGACAATTATTTTAAAATATGAAGTGGCTTTGTATGGGCATGGGATGTTTGACTTT
This sequence comes from Elaeis guineensis, assembly GCF_000442705.2. Lineage (NCBI taxonomy): Eukaryota > Viridiplantae > Streptophyta > Magnoliopsida > Arecales > Arecaceae > Elaeis > Elaeis guineensis. The sequence continues at coordinate 94,009,269 of NC_025993.2, read as the reverse complement.
TCTTGGTGCGTGCAGGTGAGAAGCAGATCATGCGAAGAGTCATGTGAAGAATCCTTCTACTTTTGGCAGAAGGAGGCACCCCTTATCTACTTATCTTATCATCTAAATTTAGATTTGAATCTTCTTTTCACATGGTGGATTTTGGTTCAATCTGGATTCAGAAAGGATGACAGAAGTGACTCTTCTTGGTGCGTATGCGTGGGAGAGATTGAATTGACGTATCAAGTTCCGACGAGTCCTTCTATTTGAAGGCACTTTGGTTATCTGATATGCTGATTGGTTTGGGGCATGGCTTCTCATATGGTGCCTCCTCTGGTTCTATAAATAGGAGGTGGCAGATAGGTTGATCATTCAATTCCTACAATCCCTATCCACTTCCTCTCTCCCTCTCTTACAACTCTAGTTTCTTTAGAATAAGGTTTGTTCTTTTAAGACAAGCCTATTCCTATTAGATCAAAAGATTTAAGAGGTCCTAAAGAAGGAGGTCAAAGCTAGAAGGAGGTTTTGAGAGGTTCAGACTTAGGTCTAGAGGACGGTCTGATTAGTTGGAGGCTGGTCGACTTCTAGGAGCTAGAACTCTTGAAGCAAGGTTCAAGGAGCACTGTCTTTGGATCGATTGTTGTGTTGATCACCATTGGAGGACAGATATTTGTATACTTTGTGAAAATAATTCTTCACCAAATCAAAATTCAAAAAGTATACTTCCTAATACTTCTTGTAGATCTATGCTTTGATTGGTATTATCAAGGATTTTTGGGTATTAGGATTTTGGTGCACTAGTATGTTTTGAATAGAAATTTTAAACATCTAGACCTTCCTCTACACCACTGAAAGTTAACACTCATATTTTCATCTACTTGAGAGATTGATGAGGTAGTTGGAGAGTAGCAAGAGTAGCAACACGGGTAGTAGCAGCAGTCTCAGCAGGGGTAGCAATAGGGGTAGGATCAAGGGAAAGAACTTGATCAAGGGTAGGGGCAAGAACAAGGGCAGGGATAGGGGTAGCAGTAGGGGTAGGAGCAAGGCTTTGAGGAGGTGCATGAATAAGATAGAAGGCTTGATAAAAGGCCTATAGAAGGAAGAGGGTATATTGTAGTCAGTTCTGACAATGATCATAGTCTATCCGTGAGTGATCTCTTGGATTTTGATTAGGAAGATAATGAGCTATTTGAGGAGTTGTTGATGATTCAGTAGTTGATACAAATATTCTAGAGCAATAGGAAGAAGTTGTACAAGAAGAGGTAACAGCTGGAAAAGAGTCTAAGCTTGATAATAATGATGAGCTTAGAAGCATAGATAGCTCATCAGAACGGGAAGGGGACAGCTCCAGGTTCAAGATTACAAGGCAAAGAAGAAGATAGTCCCAGCCATTCATGAGTTGCATAGAGAGTAATTTGGAAATGTGGGAGTGCTGTGATGTAATTAAGAGGACTAACCCTGGTATACCATACTTATCAGTTCACTGCCTTGGGAAAGATAATAGCCCATGTTCCAAAGATTGTATATCTATCTTGATACTTGCAAGAGGGATTGTCTTGATGGATGTAGACTCATTATTGACTTGGATGGATGCCATGTGAAAGGAGCCATGAGAGAGCAACTACTGCTAGCTATTGGGAGAGATAGGAATGATGATGTTTTCCTTATTGCATAGGCTATTGTTGAGGTCAAGAATAAAGAGAGCTCAATATAGTTTTTGACTAACCTCTTAGGAGACAAAGGAATTATGGAAGAAAGATGTTGGACATTCATCTCAGATAGGTAGTGTTGAGGTCAAGGGCTCGGATGGTTCGGATGGGTTAGTCTCTGCACCCATCTTGATGAGGTATTGTCTACTTTGGCCTCTAGCATGTCAAGATGCTATATTGAGCCACATGGCTTTGTTCTATATAAACTACACCTCATTAGGAGAAAGAAGGCCTCAATCCCATCTAAACTAGAGTCTCTCTTGACTCATAACCAATGTGAGACTAAAGATGCTGTCCTCCTATAATAGATGGAATGTACTAACCTTTGTCTACTATTGTTAGGCTTGCTAATATTTCATTATACGCACTAACTTTTGTTTGCTTTTGTTTGGGGTTAGTAGAGACATTCAACTTGTGAGAACTGATTCCATTGGACCTAGTTTAGTGTGAAGCCGGCAAAGCTTGCCAACTTCACCGGGACTATTCAAAAAAAAAAAAAAGAGAACGAAGGGAAGAAGTTGTGTTGACCAAAACAAGGGAACCTTATCCCCTACTTGATCCATGACCGAGGGAGAAGATAAGGATGTGAGAGCAGTTGGATGGGTGCCATACGACGGTGGGGAAAGTAGTCGAAGGGTGGTTGGATGGGCTACTCCAATGGAGTTCAACTTTATCCAAAGATATTCGAGCCTATCCCTTTCCCTTTCTCTTCCTATTAAACCTCTCCTTCCTCGATTGATTACCACACCGAAGCTTTGCCTGCCTCCCTCTTCCCTCTTCCTCACCCCCGACGGCCATCGTGCTGCCTTGCCGAAGTGGTGCTGCCTCTTTAAAATCCTAATTTCTTCTATTTTTCCTATTTTGAAAGCTTTTAGGTGTGATACTCACTGAACTCTCTCTGTCGACTGCAAACTGTCGCCACCACCACCACCGATAAGTCTCCTCCCTTCCCTTTCTCTTCTTCTTGGTCTTGAGTACCGTTTCGACGTCAGCAAGGGAGAATACCCCTCTTCATTTCTCTCGACTTCCATATATGCAACCTAGCCATTGGTTGGAACCGCTGTTGTGCCACCATCATCATGCTAGCACTGCCATTGACCCCATCCCCTTCTTCTTCCCTCTACCCTCTACCTTGTCATGAAAACCCTCTTCAACTTGGGAAGAGAGAAAGAAAGAAAAGAGGAAAGAGAATAAGAAGAAGAGAGAGAGAGAGAAAAGGGGGGAAAAGAAAAGAAGAGCAAAAAGGAAAACAAAAGAAAAAGAAGCAAAAAAAGTGTAGGAGGGAAGCCAAATTTTTATGAAACCATCTTATCGATCGAATCCTAATCCTGATTAGATTCAGATCAATCTGAGACATATAGATTTGACACGATCCAAGCTAATTGCGATCTAGATCGAGCATCTCTCTCCTTTTCAGATCTGATCTAAGATTTGATCTAGATCAGAAGAAGCACAAATCTAAGGATGAGATCATGTACCAAAAATCGTGACTTTTGGATTCAATTGTTGGTAAGTTTCCTTTTATCTCTATATTTCTTTTTATGTATATTTATGTGCATTTAAAAATTAGATTTTATACATAAAAATTATGAAAATATTTAGAAATTATTAAAAGTTTGAAAGTATATATTTATACATAAAAAATAATTTAAAAATACTAGATCAAGTATGGTGTCACCTTTGCATGATACAAAATTTGAAAAGAGATGATTTTCTTGTTTTAATATTGCATGATTTTTGAAAAAAAAAGTTATATATGTTCATCTTTTCATAAATTTTTAAATAAAAAATTATTTTGTTACTCTTTTGGAGGATGTGAAAATTTGGATTGATACTATAAGTATGATTGTTAATGAGAGTTGGTTATGGTGAAATCAAAAGAAAAACTCTTTAATTAGACGATGATTTGGATCTAGCCAATGGGACTAATTGTTAGCCATACGTTAAAAATATATTTCTTTTAGATCTAGCCAGTCGGGGTTGATCGATGGTAGAGTTAGTCCTTTTGGGTCTAGCCTGTCAGGACTGATCGCTGGCACACGTTGATGCATTCGCGTATTTATATTCAGGACTAATCTCTTTGCTTTATCACTGGGCTAATCATGGTTGTGTGAATCAGAGTTAGTTCCCTTCTGGGCCTGCCAGTGGGGTTGCTTATTGGTACACATCGATGGATCAGATATTTTGTATTTAGAGACTAGTCTCTTTTGGGTCTTGTCATGGGGCTGATCGTGGCTGTAGTCAATGAAGTCTGAGAGAGATTTTTAAATCTTACTGTTACACATAACATGTCTTGAAAAATCAAATTATATTGATTTTTGCATCTATTACTGTATGTTTGGAAAATTTTTTTTAATTATGCTTAATCTCTCAAAGATATTAGTAACTTACTGAAACCATAAAGTTCATCCCCTTTTTCTATTTTTTTCAGATCTAGAAGATTATATAGAGCTTGAGATCGAGCAGTGAGGAGCATAGGATCTTAGAGGATTTTGTTTAGTTTATTTTTGAATAAATATTTTGATCTTAATTATGATGAGATATTAAAGAACTATATTTTATTTGAATAAAAATTATTAGATTTACTTTCACCACTACCTGAGTTGGATTGATGATTGATAAAAAAACAAGCCTTACATATTCTTTAGGGCCTTGCCCTAAGGAGTGTGCGACCATCATGTGCCCAATCTGGATGCTGGATTTGGGGTGTGATACAACTATATGATGCCAAATGCTGATCACAGGTTTTGTGTGAAGTATTTACTTGCCAATTTTAGAAAGTTATTCAAAGAAAAGAACTTCAAAGATACTCTCTATGTAGCAGTTCGGACTTCTATCCAATCTAAATTCAATTTGAAGATGAAGGTCTTAGCTGACTTGGATCAGAAAGTAGCAGAGACAATAGTTATCTCTATGGTGTAGGCATACATTTAGTCCTAGGCCGATGTGTGATATGATACTGAATAATATATATATATCATTTAACAACTACATGGAAGCTAGGGTCAAGCCTGTTAGATATGTGCCTTAGAAGCCAATTTTGGCTACACATACATTTCTCTAGGACATATTTTATACTTGATGGACAGTCTTTATAACCAATCATGTCATATATGCCCATGATTTGTCCTAAAAATTAATAAAGATGATTTTATTTATTTTCAAGATGTTGAGAATTTGAGACATACATCATTAGTGGTTAATTTCTAAATGCTCCCGATTGAAGGATCGCCATGGAGGATAGTGATCAATCCATTCAAGATTAGTGCATAGATCACCTCCCTTTAAGGCAGATGAGTTTTGAGTCTACAGTGTCGAGACACTAGGATGAGAGTGCAGGTGATTGTTAGAGAATAACTTACATTGAACATGACCAACACAAGAAATTATTTGGATATCTACTCACTCGCCAGTGATTTTCTCGATGCTGTAGTGATATGACTGATTCTTTGACCTACGGTGTGTTATCTATTTACAACAAGACTACTTAGTTTGACTGTACATTCTCTTGGTTCTTAGCCATTCGGATCCTTACTGTGTATGTTGGCTATAGTAGGTTCAAGTTTATTGTTTGGAGTAGGATGCACCTAGATGAAATCTATCGACCTTGGTAGAAAAGAAAAAGTCCTACATAATTCGCAAGACTGAGTTCAAAATTTTTTTGATCAAAGGAAGAGTGAATATTGAAAAAGAGGTTCTACAGATTCATAGATGAACTCAAGTCGAACCAATCTAGCATATGACTGATGATAGAGTTTGATGAGTTCTTCATGACCTCCGTTTAGTCAGAACTCACGATAGAGAGATTGTATCACACGATAACTGTACCTAAGGAATCATCTTTTCTATTTTGTTGGATTGCCACAACATGCTGCTAGGTGTCACTAGTGGATCGTGAGAACTCAATAGGATCATTTTTGGATCAACGATCCTTGTTGAGATGAGTTGGAATCGTTCTAATCTATCAAAAAGAGTTTTGATGATACTGTGATGGAGATCATGGTATATCTCACTACCAAATAGAATAGAACCTGAGGGGTCACACATAAAAGAAGTATGACTTGATCAATTGATTAGATCATATTCAAATTATCTATCAGATTGATAATTTAAATTTTAAAAACTGCTAATTTGTAATTGTTACAGTTTTGACAGCTGCTAATTGTTAGCATAGAGAATTATAAATATTATAATTTATTTTGAGACTGATTAAATTATAGATCCAGTCTTAATTAATTTAAATCAAATATAATTTAATTAAGTTGATTTAATTTAATATTAATTGAGTTCAATTATTCAAATCAGATTTAGATTTCAAGCTTGATTGAATCAGACTTGACAGCCTTTCGAATTCGACTCGATTCGAATATGATTTGAACCCGATTGAGACTAAATTTGAATGAAATGAACTATGAATTAGAGAGCTCAGGTTTCTTGAGACTCTCTCTCCAATTTTCATGCAAAGAAGAGGAGGGAGCGCATGAAGATGCACCCCCTTTTGTTTGCACGCACGTGAAGGGGAGGGGCGCCATTATTTGGCACCCCACTCCATCTGAGATTCTCTTTCTTTCTGATTTTTTTTATTTAAATTTAAATTTAAAATAGAATTAAATTCTTATTAGATGGGGTATGGGAGTTGATTTTTTGTGTGATAAAAAAATTAAGAAAAGGGGAGACACACATTCGCATGCATGAAAGAAATAGCGCGCCCCTCCTCTATGTGCATCTTTCCTTATTTTGTTCTCTCTTTCTATTTGAATTTGATTCAAACTAAGAAGAAGATAATGTCTAAAAGGAAAGGTTTTTGGATCTTAATTTTATGTGACAAAATTTTGGAAAAAGAAGGGACATGCGCTATTTTAGATGGGAGTCTCCTTTCTTGCCGTACAACCTAATCTCAACGCATCTAATCCCTCCCTTTGGATTTGAACACCTAAGATCAAATGAGATTTGATCTATTAGAGTGTTAGGAAGAAGTTAGGCATGTGATTATGAGGTTTTATGCACCAAAAATAAATGTGGGTGTGAGATTTTATGTGAGAGAGAGTGGATGGCTTCTTTAGGACATCAAAACCATCTTAACGCCTGAACTCTTCTTTCTTCCTTCAACTTCCATGCCAAGCCTAATAGAGATCAGATCTAAGAGAGAAAAAGAGAGAGAAGAAGAGAAGAAGAAAGGTTCTTCTTTTTTTCTTGGTAATCTGGTCCAAATTTCGTCGGATCTGCGTGAAGGAGTTCGCACAGTGATCTTCTTCTTCGAGATCTAGAAGAAGAGATGTAGATCCAAGGCTGAGGAGCGAGATCTGTAAGATGCTAGTGCATCGATGATCTTGATGTTCTGATCAAGCATCTTCGTGTGGATACCAGTAGAGGTCGGATGCATGCACGGCTACGATCGAAATCTCGGATATCCGTAAGATCCAAAAGTATGAAGATCTGATCTCCAAATTTATCTTACTGACATTTGTTTTTTTTTTCAAATTTCAAATCAAGGTAGCATGTTTGTGTCAAGATTCTAAGTATGATTTTAGATCAGATTTGATACATATTTTAAATTAAAAATATTTTAATTTATTTATTTTTACTGCATAAAGTTTTAAAAAAATTTTAAAACTACACGTACGAAATGATAGTATTTTCTAACAGTAGTATCAAAGTACAGATTCTGATATGAACATGAAAATCCTTCAGATCTAAAATTTAATTTATAAAAATCAGATTTGAAGGTTAGTAAGATGATCAACATCATTCTGAAATAAGGTTGCCCAGGAATAATCCTGTTATACTGAATGGTTGTCCTAGAATGATGTAGAACATCAATTAATATTAGATCTAAATTTTTTGCATGTTGTAATGAGATTATAGAATTATTTTAGATCTGAAATAAATCATGAACTATTCATATCTAAAATTAGTTTTATATCTAAATATATTAATTAAGATTTAATTTGAATCTAGTATGATTGCTGAAATTTTTTCTTACATATATAGATTTAAAATTATTATTCATATGTTGGACATATGAAAGATAATTAGATTTAATTTTTAATTGATTATGTATGTGATATGTTAGATTAATCTCTTAGTAGTTTAGTAATCGAATTAGAATAATCATCATGACCGTCTGGTCATAAGAAGATGAAGGGATTAAAGTCTCTCTCTTGTCCATTCGATGGATTTTCTATTATGACATGTAGGGGTGCCGACTGTGATATTTTTTATGAAGATGAACAGCGAACAAAAAATTATATGTGTTACATAGTTTAGATTTAAATCAAATTATGCATATATTTTTATGTGTTTTAGATCGCTAAATATTATATGTGATATATTATTTTGAAACATGATCTAAAATGTAATTTCTGCAAAATCCTAAATCCAAAATCTTTGGTTCTGTTTGCATGAAACCATAAAACAATGATTGGCATATCTATGGAGTTGACTTGATTCTTAATTGGATCAATTTGAGTACTTGATGAGTTGATTTATTTTTATTGGAGTCAACTCAAGACCCTGGTAGGTTGGTTTATTTGCTGATGAGCTGACTCAATTGTGCATGTTAGGTCTACAGATTTTTATTTATCTCAGTATTGTGTTGACTCACTGTGACAAGTCGATTCATGTACCAAGATGAGTCAACTTGATTTTGCAAATAGTAAAATTATATGAGATACAATATAAATTATTTAGATTAGAAATTATTTCGAGATCTAAACTTAAACCCATGTACATAATGCACTTAATTGAGAATTAAGATATGAAATTATAAGATCTAAAATTATAAATTTAAGATCTAAATTTCAATGCATAAAATATGGGCTTCGGGTATGGATTGAACAAATTAGGTTTCGAGACTAAACTACAACTAGGGTCATTGATTAGATCAGGTTAGAATTATTTTTGATTTTGAGTAGTTGATCAAACCTAATCAAGAGTTGGTTGGGATTAGGTCAAAAGGGCTCAAAATTGAATTTAGTTGTAGTTGATCAAATTGATTCACATGTGATGTGAATTGATTAAATCAAGATCGAATTTGACTCAGCAGTTCGAGCCTGGGTCTATAGATTAACCTAATTGATTTTAATCAACCAATTTAGTGTCTAAGGTAAGTCTTAGATGGTGGTTCTTTAATTGGTTCCGTTGTCTGACCTGATCAATTCATTGGTGTCTAAAGAAAGCAACGAGAGGATCCCCACTCATCTTCATTTATCTGACCATTTTGAGAGATTATGTTTTGTATTAGATTACTTATTGATCCGAGTTCACCCATGCTGACTAGATTGGTCAGACATGAAATGTGCTGACCCAAACCATATTAGTCATTACATCAGATATATGTGACTAATTAGAAGAGATCTGAACCTAAATCTCTTCTCTAAATATTAAGTCTACTGGTCTTCCACCATTGTAGAGATGCAGGTGTCTTTTTTGGCATTGATCATTCTCGACTGGTTACAGTAGTTCGGTTATATCCAAAAGGTATAATCACTCTATTAGCATTAGATGCCTCAGATTAAAGATGGGGTTGGGTCCAATAACTGTTAGGTGAGGGATCTGATGATGGCTTTGCACTCGTTGGTGAATAGTAGGTCGGACTTAACTGAAAAATATGTCAATAACTATTAGGTGAAGCCATAGGACTTAGAGACCTAGTCACTGCAACATGCTTGAAGAAGTATTTGGATAAAGAGTTTTCTACGTATTGGTATACATATCATCAATAACTGTTAGATGAAGTACCATATATCGATGAGACTGCAGCACCCACTAGAACCACTTATCGCATTAGAATTTTTGTTTCCTCTTTTCGAGGAGTGTGAGAGACTCAAAAAATTAGTGAAAGTCTTTGTTTATTTTTAAAGTTTCTAGAACAAATTATTTCAAGTATAATCATCTAATTAAATCTTTACTCTCTATGGTTAATTCTGTTAGCTTCCAATCTTCTAGCTCGAATCTTAGATATCAACCACTTAACCAAAATCAATTACATATTCTGGCTCAAAAATCTAAGAATAGTTCTTAACTTTTAAAAATTAAGCCATGCTCTTAACCAGGTTAACCCAATGTCATTAGCTTGTCCAATTCATAGTCAACGAGCTATACTTGACAAATGATTGGATATTGACAATTACATTAGGTGCTATAAATTGGACTCCATAGTTGATGAAATTCAATGTATACATAAGGATATGTAGACTACTAATGACATACTGATTCATCTGCAATAATTATGAGATAATTAGAGTTACATAGTGCATGAGATGTGTGATGGGTAGTTTGTCCATGATCGATGATCAAGGATAATGAAGAGCTTGAAATATTCGATGTGACCATACATAAAAAATTATAAATAGATTTGATCCTGTAATCTTCGATTCATATAGGTAGTTTATGAAACTATTATATGAATAAATATTATAGCACCTTAACTGAATTGGTTAATATGCTGGTAACTAAAAAATCTTGAAAAGTTCAAAGGTACATACCTGCAGAACTTAAAGAATATTGACACACTTTTGGAAGGTATGTCGAATTGCTCAAATTTGATCTTATAATTTTCTCTTTTTCATTAGACTTTAGTGCATATTATGCACTTTAATATAGGATCTAAGGAAGAAAGAGGACTGAAGGTAGGTGAAGTGACTCTTTTGAGTCGGTAATGGTGCAAAAGTTGCACTATGGCCATGGACACCTAACATTGCTGATTATCGTTTTGGATTTAGTTCTTTATTATTTGTATAGTGATGTATTTCTGAACTTATTTGAGCAAATAGTGAATATCATTGGGTCTGAGAGATCCAGAATAAAAAATCTGAAGTATACAGATAGTTCTTTTGGCTAGGTCATATATGAGAAGAAATGATTTACCGACTGAAGAAAATGGACCTTTGGGCTCATTGACACTAAAGTCATATCTAGTCTGTAAATCATCTCTTTGAGGATTAATGACCAAGCTATCTTTTTATGGGACAAAGGGATAAGGACCACTAAGATACTTACCCTAGTACACATATGATGTGCATGGCCCATTTGATGAGCCAGACTAGGAGGTTATCACTACTTCATCACCTTTACATGGAACAGTCATGGTATAGGTATATGTATGTGAGATCAAATATGAAGATTTTGAAAGATTCAAAGAATTCAGATGAGAAGTAGAAAAGTAAATCAAAAAAATTCTAAAGATACTTCAATTAGATCGAGGATGCAATATCAAATAAAAAATTTATCGATTATCTAAAGAGAATGACATAGTTTCATGATGAAATTCTCTTTGTACATCTCAGCTCAATGGGGTACCTGTGAGGAGCGATAGCACTATATAATATATGATCCGGTCCATCATAAATATCACTAATTTAACTATTATTTCTTTAAGATCAAGATTTAATTTTTAAAATTTAAATTAGATTTTCTCTAAAGTTGGTCTCACCATATCATACGAGATATGATATGATGGACTGGTTAAAAGATAGGTCAGTAAAAGCTCATTTATGGGGTATCCCAAAAGAGTTTGGGATGTCAATTTTTCTTTCCAGTGGTTCACAATATGATTGTTAGAAATCGTACTATTTTCTTAAAAATAATGGGAGGATGAACTCAAAGAGAAAGTCTCTAAAGAATAACGAGTCACAGGACCTGTACAACCTATTTAAGATGAGTTAGTATATGTAGTACCTCCTCCATCTCATAGATCTAGTAGGATCTCTCATCCTTTAGAAAGGTACTTGATATTCTTATAAAGAATTAAGAGAAAGTACTTCTTGAGGGAGATTGAGAACATAGGGATGATCCCAAAATCTACAACGACATGATATAAGAAATCATGTAGTTAAATGAAAGTCAGTGAGAGAGTCCCATGCTGACATCGGTTATGATGTGGTTACATATAGAATTTTTTTTTCAAAGATCTAGGTCAAATGTTCCGTATTCTGAAATTAAAGGTCTATAGAGATAGATCCTAAAAAGGATGTTTGACCTAGGTGCTGAAAGAGTTCAGCATTGAAACCTTCAAGAGGGATCTGTTATCCTCTTAGACATGGGTGTGTGCCATGCTATGTTCTAGACTTGGTATATCTTGCTGTGAAAATCATGAGCAAATATTAGTTGAATCCAGGCTGGGAGCATTGGAATGCTGTGAAAAATATCCCTAAGTACTTGAGAAGCACTAAGAGATTATTCCTCATCTTTAAAAAAGAGTTAGAGCTAAGAGTGAGAGGATACACAATGCTGATGGTAGAATATCTACATCGATATGTATTCTTGAGTTATATTAGTTCGATTTATTGGAAGGATTCCAGGCAATCGACAAATGAAAGCTGAATATACTATAGGTGTGTAGGATACGTTCTGATTCTTATGATAGTTGCGGAAGTGGATGTCATACCATTGGATGCTTTGATATTGTACTGCAAAGATAATAATCTATAGTATTCACTAAGGAGCCAAGATCTCACCAGAAGTCCATGCACTTAGAGCAGGGACATACATGATTACCTCAAGTGAGTAGACTTCACATAAGATGTGGTGGGTTCAAGTCACTTAGCCAGCTAAACATCAAAATCTATCTTCAGAAGATAGGGCTCAGGTATATGGTAGATTGACTTTCGTGCAAGTGAGAGTTTATTAGATATGTGCTCTAGAAGTCAATTTTAGCTGACACATATATTTCTCTAGAGCATGTTTTATACTTGACGGACAGTCTTTATAATCAATCATGTCATATATGTCCATGATTTATCTTAAAAATTAATAAAGATAATTTTATATATTCTCAAGATGTTAAAAATTTGAGACATACATCATTAGTGATTAATTTCTAAATACTCCCGATTGAAGGATAGTCACGAAAAATAGTGATCTATCCATTCAAGATCGATGTATGGATCACCTCCCTTTAATACAGATGAGTCTTGAGTTTGCAGTGTAGAAACACTGGGGTAAAAGTGCAGGTGGTTGTAGAAACACTGGGGTAAAAGTTCTCTAAGACTCTCTCTCTAATTTGCATGCAAAAAAGGAGAGAGAGTGCATGAAGATGCACCCCCTTTTGTTTTCACACATGTGAAGAGGAGATTGGCGCCCTAGTCTATCTAGGATTCTCTTTCTTGTTGATTTTTTTCTATTTAAATTTGATTCAAAATAGAATCAAATTCTTATCAGATGGGGCATGGGAGTTGATTTTTTGTGTGATAAAAAAATTAGGAAGAGGAGAGACGCACGTTCACATACGTGAAAGAAATAAAATGCCCCTCCTCTATGTGCATCTTTCCTTATTTCGTTCTCTCTTTGTATTTGAATTTGATTTAAACTAAGGAGATAATGTCTAAAAGAAAAGATTTTTGGACCTTAATTTTGTGTGACAAAATTTTGGAAAGAGAAGGGGAGTGCGTTATTTTAGATGGGAGTCTCCTTTCTAGCCGCACAACCTAATCTCAATGCATCTAATCCCTCCCTTTGGATTTGAATGCCTAAGATCAAATGAGATTTGATCTATTAGAGCATTAAGAAGAGGCTAGGCATGTGATTACAAGGTTTTGTGCACCAAAAATAAAAGTGGGCGTGAGGTTTTGCATGAGAGAGAGTGGATGGGTTCTTTAGGACATCAAAACCATCTCAATGCCCCAACTCTTCTTTCTTCCTTCAACCTCCATGCCAAGACTTGATAGAGATCAGATCTAACATAGAAAAAGAGAAAAAAAAAATAGAAGAAGAAAGATTCTTCTTTCTTTCTTGGTGATCTGGTCTAGATCCCGTCAGATCTGCATGAAGAAGTTTGCGCAGTGATCTTCTTCTTCGAGATCTAGAAGAAGAAATGTAGATCCAAGACTGAGGAGTGAGATCTGTAAGGTGCTAGCACACCAGTAATCTCGATGCTTCGATCAAACATCTCCGTGTGGATATCAGTAGAGGCCGAGCGTATGTGCGGCTATGATCAAAACCTCAGACATCCACAAGATCCAAAGGTATGGAAATTTGATCTCCAAATTTATCTTACTGACATTTGGTTTTCTTTTCAGATTTCAAATCAAGGTAGTATCTTCATATCAAGATCCTAAGTTTGATTTCAGATCAGATCTAGTATGTATTTTAAATTAAAAATAATTTAATTTATTTATTTTTACTATAGAAATTTTTAAAAAAATTTTAAAACTACACATACTAAACCATAGTGTTTTCTAACAAAGCCAACTATAACTTCTTTGGTGACCATTAGAAAGCTTCTGATGTAGAGGTTCTAGGCAAACATATAGGCTGCATTGAAGTCTAGTGGTTCTATATGTCCTAAGATTCAAAAGAATATGGATCTAGCAAAGTTGGAGGCCATATAGTTCCATATCATATGAGGTGGAGGCAACAGCTTTGAGTTGACTAGTATACTATACTGCCATGCAGTAGTAGTGATTATATTCTTTAGAAAAAAAGTTGAGCAATATATATACATTATTTGTACACCAAAGAGACCTTCATGAGAGCATACGAGCTGGTTATCAATCATATACTTGATATATAGTCATGGGAGTCTTCTTTTGAGACACTAGCTGCACTTGTACATAAGAGGCCTCCTAGCAAGCTCAATAAGTCAAGAAGGGAGGAAGATGAGATGCAGGACCCTCACAAGATAAGAAAGACTAGAGGTAAGTCTTAACTACGGCAACTGTATGCAATGGGGGCACAATACTAGGACCTGCAAAGATCCTAAGAAAAACAAACCCCCTATTAGAGAAGCTTTGAAGAAGGAGTGAGCTACACCTAAATAGAAGAGGACTCCACCTGGTGATATATAAGGAAAAAAGGAAAGTTCAAGGAAGGTAATCATGAAAAACATCCAAAATAAATTATCTTATAAAAGCCCTTATCTTAACCATAAAAACTAAAGATGCTTCATTTGCATTTTCAGGTGGCAAGGATTGAACAACCAACTAGCACTTTAAGTTTCAATGAACCTGAGGTGCATGCATCATCCTTAATCTACATATAATCTTAACAAGATTTTAATGTCTTGGTTTCTTTTTGTTAATGCAAATTTTTGGGTATGCAAGCACACACAACAGTAGCCAGCCTTCTTTAGTACCAGCCCCAACAGTAGTATCAACAATAGTAGCCCCAGCGATAGTATCAGTAGCAACAGTAGTTCCAACAATTGTATCAATAACAGCATCCACAGCCAGATTAGCAACAGCAGCAGCAACAACCAGTAGCTCTACATCCATCCACCCTACTAAACGATACCTTTGGAGTTCTTGATATCATGTGTTTCATACTATTTTATTATGGATAGTATTTTTTTGGTGATGTTTATGTGATCATTCAAAGAATAATATCCTACAAGCCAATCACATATAGGATGTGATAGGATGTTTATTGTAATTTATCTTTCAGTCTCATATAATTGATATTTATTATTAATAAAATAAGATATATTTTTCATTATATGCTGCATCTTATTTATTTTAAGATTATAATGAATCCCATAAGTCTGGGCAATAGTTTTAAGGCCATGATGAGATCACGTCAGTGAGATCTAATTTTTTGGTAGTCCTAACCTAAAATATTTCTAGTCATTAGTACATTGAGACGGAGATCAATGATACCGATAAGACTGGCATGTCTTATGTATGCTCAGAAATAAGGGTGGTTGATCTCACAACCACTTATGTGGAGATATTAATACAAGGATATGAGTGCTCATTAGAGAATAAGTTCACTAAATTGATCTGTGAGAGAATATCAGATGGAGTCTTATTTATATGTCAACTGATAATTCTCTAGTAAGAGTTGTGTATGTGATCCTAAGACCTGAGGTCACCATGATACTTTGTGTACTTAGATCCATATTTTGGTTCACTACCTAACTTGGTCCTCTGATCCTTGTGTGTGGTGTTCTGAATATGGTGAAGAGTGCATGAAGATTGTGAGTGATCAATAAGGGATCAATCACTCCTAATAAGGAGAGCGAACATCCTATGTGATCTCATAGGTCGTTGATTCAGAAGTCTTTGGCCAAAGCAAGAAAATAATTAGAAAAAAATTTTTAATGTATCATCAATTGAATCATCACCTTCTGATCGAGATACAAAATGATAAATGATTGGATTTGACATATTTTCATACTCACAGCTCATTTGGGATGTTGTTTGACTAAAAGATTGAATTACACGGGAACTTTTCACTAAAGGATATTTTGATAATTTTTTATCAAAATTCTAAATCTTTTGAGTAGTTATGATATATTTTTAGATATTAATTTGGACTTGTCGGTTTATCAGAATTGAAAGAATTTGATTCTGGAATCAATTTGGAAGAGTCCAAGTTGATTGGAACTTTTCGGATGACCTAATCTCATCAAATTAGGGTTACGTCGAAAGTCTGGATCCACTGTTGGCTAGATTTGGAATTCAATGGATTACACACTTTGAGATTTAGCCTTGATCTAATCTAATTAGAGTTTAATATAAATTTTATAGGTTAATTTGATATGCTGGAACATTGTATTAACCCAAGTTCTCAAATTGGTTGAGATCAAATTGTTTGAGCTAACCTAGACCTGTTGGCTTTAACCTAATGAGATTGGGTCAATTTGGATTGGATCCTTATCTAACTTGATCTAGTTTTAATTGGAGAAGGAGTCCTTTATGCCCACCAGAACTCATGCACAAAAATAAATGCTGCCCCCCTTTTTTTGGCATGTGAAGTAAAGAGTTCTTCTTAAAGAAGGCTCTTAACTAACATGTGTTGCCTTAAATTCCTGATCAGAAATCCTATGTTTTATTGCCAAAATTTATTAAATTTTTTATGAAACATAGAAGACTAAGAGTCCTTCTAGTCCAAGTAATTGGATCATTAAAAATTCAGTCAATGAATTTATTTGGTGCATGGGAAGTTGGAGCACCAAAGGTTGGTGCCCTTTCATCCCATGAGACATCCCTTGGTCTCCTATTTATAGGAGACACCCCACATGGCTTCTTATGGTAATTTTTGGGTAAAATCAGAGAGAAAGGATGTGGTAAATATAAAACAAACTTTAGAAAAATTTTGAGAAAAAAAAGAGAGAATTTTGAGTGGCAAACGTTGCTATAAATGTGGTGAGATTTTCAGCAAGTGTTGCTTGAGTACCCTATGATTTGATTTTTTCATATGTTAGAGCCAAAAATTAAATCCTAGGTTGTATGACATCTGAAGAGTATCTTCTTGGTAACATTCTGGTAGTAAGATCGAAAGCAACTGGATTTTGGTGTGATCGTGACACAAGTTTGAAGCTGGCAGTGTTCTTAAAAAGATAAGACTGCAGCAGCGCACTGGTTGGGAAGGACCTTGGCCATCTTCTATATGGATCACTGTTGGAAGACTTCTACCTTTAGATCTTGTGGAGAACATCAATATACCACTTTTTTTATTGTGATAAAAGTATAAAATTCTATCCCTATGCATGCTTGTTTTTGCTTTGATCGATATCGGCAAGGTGATTCTAGGATTTGGATTCCAGCTCGGTAGTTATATTTGATAAAACTACTGATTTGTATGATTTTAAAATTTTATAAGTTATTTTTCATTATGTGATCAGAACCCAATAATGGTATCAGAGCAACTCTTGTTTGATTCGATCAAACAAGTACAATTTGATAGTATAGAATTATTTTTGTTCATATCCTGCCAAACATGTAGCATTATTTTTAGCATCGATTCTTCAAACTCAAAAATTATTTTTGACTTTTAGTGAACCATGATTCTAAATTTTAATTATTAAATTATAAATTTATGATAATTTAAAATTTTATTATCATGGTTGCATGATGCTTAAATCGATGTATTGGATATAAGGGTGTGATGCATGCCTAATTAGATTAGGGTTTGTTATATTATATGTATTTGTTAGTCATATCTTATGACTTTAATTGTACCCTTATATATATATTTTTTTGGCATGATAATGTGATTGCTATTATGAATAGTTGAAGCATGCAAATTTACATAATTTGTAGTATACATTTTATGCACTTATAGTTAGGATGTGTCGAGACCAGTTTAAAGTCCCTCATTTAATTATATTAAGTTGTAATGTCAGGATTCACTTTTTAATTAAAAGTTGAATTCTTAAGATCAATTGGTGTCAAAAAAAGTATGAATGGTGATTTTCTAATTAGGTCCATATGCTGGTCTAGCCAACTCTGTTGGTGTCTAAAAAAGCTATGGGGAGCCTCCCACCTACTTACCTGACTAATTTGGTCTTGTTGATTTTCGGACTTAGATTAATTAAGTATTGTAGATATTACAAGGATCTTCCTTCAAACTTGATCGATAGAGTATGTCAAGATCTTAGTGAGCTTGTTGTACTATCCACAAGACTTACTATAGAAATTGACATGATGTTGATCAAGTACATATTGATGCTTATGGCATATTTGAATAGTGTTGCTTTGTTGTGCTATCCACAAGGATAGCATTGTTTAAGTGTGACCATATGGATTGAAAGGTCAACTTAACTAGAACACTATAGTTTATTGTACTATCCACAAGACTATATATGATCTAGAGGCCAGAAAGAAAGATGTTGAGAATTATAAAAGTACAATTGGTAAAGAGCTACCTACTCTTAAACTCATGAATGCTTGTTATGCTATCCACAAGGTGTTTGTGAGAAATAGGGATCTCAACCCTACTAAGAAACATTAGAATATTTCTCAATTTTCATATTTGAGGGGTATGAAGTTCGATAAAATAGTGGGAGACACAATTAGATAAAAGTCCTAGTCTAGTTATGCATGTCATCATGAGTTATCTGCTTATATTATGTTCTTGTTGTTGTAGATTAACTACACTCATGACATCCTCACTTTCACTTAGAGGTATCCTAGATGCAAATAAGTTGACTGGATCCAACTATGTCGACTGGTTAAAGAACTTGAGAATTATTCTCACTCAAGAAAAAGTCTCCTACATTCTGGATACACCTGCTCTAGATTCTCTTGAGGAAGATACTTTCAAGGAGGAAAGGGCCACATATAAGATGTGAAAAGATGACTGTGTGACTGTCAAATGTATCATGCTTGCTTCTATGAGCAATGAGCTCTAGAGGCAGCATGAGGACCTAGATGTTCCCTCTATTCTCCTTAACCTTAAGGAGTTATACGGAGAATAAAGTCGAACTACTTGTTATGAGATATCAAAGTAGTTATTCTATACCCGTATGATTGAAGGCATCTCCATGCAAACTCATGTCCTAAAGATGATTGATTTGATCACTCATCTAGGACAACTGAGTTTTAC
Source organism: Elaeis guineensis (assembly GCF_000442705.2). Taxonomy (NCBI): domain Eukaryota; kingdom Viridiplantae; phylum Streptophyta; class Magnoliopsida; order Arecales; family Arecaceae; genus Elaeis; species Elaeis guineensis. The sequence continues at coordinate 93,990,316 of NC_025993.2, read as the reverse complement.
CATGGATGGTGAACTGAGCCAGGATTTGATCCTGCAGTCTCTTTCTGACATCTTTTCTTAGTTTGTTATTAATTATCATATGAACAAACTGAACATTAGCCTATCATAACTGCTGAATATGCTGAAAATAGTAGAGAGCCATTTTAAGGATGAAAAAGCTCAAGTCCTTCATATTGATAAGATCAGCAAGAAGAAGGCAAAGAAGGGTTCTAAGAAAAAGATGAACCTTAATGCTATCATCTCCTAAGAGAAGGCGAAGAAGGTCTCTGCCAAAGGTATTTGTTATCAATGTGGCAAGGAGGGCCACTGGAAGAGAAATTATAAGGAGTACCTTGCTACCATGAAATCAACAAATGTTGCTAAAGGTTTGTATATGATACAAACTAATTTATCATTAAGTACTTCATTTTCAGATTCTTGGGTATTGGATATCGTCTGTGGTTCATATCTTTGCAAATCATTACAGGATCTACAAGAAATAAAGAATCTAAGTAAAGGTGACTTCGAGCTGTTCAGTGCTAGTGGAGAGTCCATTTAGGCCGAAGCCATAGGAACCAGGGTTTTGAAGTTGCCTTCAGACAAAATTTTAGAACTGAAGACCTGTTATTATATTTCAGATATTGTTAGAAATATTATTTATGTACTATTATTATTGGAGCAAGATTTTGAAATAATTATAAAGAACAATGGTTGTTCTATTTATTTTTCTAACGAATATTATGGAAGTGCTTTTATTGATAATAATCTTATGTTTCTTTCACTTAATGATAATATATTTCATATTGATAATATGAAGAAAAAAAGAGAGAGGATGTGAATGTCACATACCTCTGACACTGCCAACTTGGCCATATAAATGAGTCAAGGATTAACAAGTTATACAAAGATAATTTTTTTGATCCTTCTGATTATGAATAATATGGAACTTGTGAATCTTGCCTCATAGAAAAAATGACCAAGACTTTATTTACTGGATATGGAGATCGGACGAGTGATATTTTGGACCTTGTACATACTGATGTATGTGGTCCAATGTCGACTCAAGCCAGAGGTGGATACTCTTACTTCATCACATTTACTGATGATAGGTCTAGGTTTGGATATGTGTATTTAATGAAATATAATCTGAAACTTTTGACAAATTTAAAGAGTATCAAAGAATGGTCAAAAAATAAATTGGTAAAAGTATTAAAACTCTTCGATCGGATCGAGGAGGAGAATACTTATCCAGTGAGTTTCTCGATTATTTGAAATAAAATGGAATACGCTCTCAATGGACACCTCTTTATACTCCATAATTAAATAGAATTACAGAGAGAAAAAAATGCACCTTATTAGATATGGTGTGGTCCATGATGTATTTCACAGATCTTTCGATATCCTTTTGGAGATATGCCCTTGAGACTGCAGTGTATATCTTAAATAAAATACCTTCAAAATCTATTTATAGCACTCCATATGAAATATGGAAGGAAAAAAGATCCAATCTTAAGCATCTTAAGATTTGAGGTGCCCAGCTTATGTGAAAAATATTAATAGACATAAACTGAATGCTAGATCAGAAAGATGCAGGTTTGTAGGTTATCCCAAGGAGAGTATAGGATACTACTTCTATAATCCTACTCAACAAAAGGTGTTTGTTGGTAGGTATACCATTTTCTTGGAGAAAGAGTTTGTCCAAGGAAGAGGTAGTGGGAGGTCTGTGAAACTTGAGGAAGTTCAAAATCTACAATCTATCCAGGACTCACCAAATGGTTCGCAACCAGATGTGCCCATTATTGAGGCACAGCCACTACACACACCTTTTCTTCATAGATCAAGTAGAGTGTATAATGTACCACTCAGGTATAGATTTATCATTGAGAATGACAATACAACCCACATCATTAAGAATGATGATCTTACGACCTATTCAGAAGCTGTCATGAGTAGTGACTCTGACAAGTGGCTCAATGCCATGAAATTCGAAATGGACTCCATGTTTGTCAATCAAGTATGGACTTTGGTTGATGCGTCTGAGGGTGTGACCCCAATAGATTGCAAATGGATCTTCAAAAAGAAGATTGGAGCGGATGGCCAGGTAGAGACCTATAAGGCCAGACATGTGGACAAAGATTTCAAGCGAAAATAAGGTGTTGATTATGAAAAAATCTTTTCATCGGTAGCCATGCTCAAGTCTATTCAGATAATGCTTGCTATAGTGTTGCCCAGCTATGCAACCTAAGAGGGGGAGGTGAATTGGGTTTCTAAAAATTTTAAACTTAACTTTCAACTTATGAAGATTATTTAACAATAGCAAGATAAGTAAGGAGAGTGTAATTGATTCAAGGCTAATGGTTGAATGCAAGAATGCAAGAGAATAAAAAAGTTTTAAAGAAGAGCAATTAAGCACAACACAAACAAGAGGATTTATAGTGGTTCAATGCCAACCTTGCACCTACATCCACTCCCTAAGCTCCTACTTGAGAATTTCAATCCACTAAATTGTATTCAACTTGAATACACTCGTCGAAACCTCCGACTCTAGCTATCCCAAGCTAAAATACTTATTTCTCGGGTACAAGCTAACCCAATACAATCCGATTCAAGGTTCGGATCAACTTTTCCATATTTTGGAACCCTTCCAAAATAAAAATAATAACTCAAAAAGAGTATTACAGTTAACAACATAAAAAATACAAAAGAAGCTCCTTAACTGAGCGAATGAAGCTTTAAATACACTTTACTCAAATAGAAGAAAGCTTTTTCTGATTTTCTCAAGGTGGTTGGAGACTTGAATGAGTACTTGAGGAGTTGGTAAATGTTGGGTATAAAATACCCTCAGTTGAAGTTCTTGGCAGGATTGATCCTCCCAGGACTCCTCCGACTTTCGATCGCAGATGGTATCTCTCCGGACTTCTCCAATAGCTGGATTCCCACGGTGCTGACTGAATTCCCCCGACGGACGAACTCCCACTGCACCACCCGAGCTCCTTCAACATGAGTTCCCCCAGTCATCTATTAAGCTGCCCCAAGTGCCCACTGAGCTCTGCCGCCAGCCGACTTTCTACGACTATCAGCCGTTCCCCGAATCCCTTCCAGACTCCTTCTAGCCAGGTTCAACTCTAATCCGAACTACACCGGACTCCGTCAACGGCTGAACTTCTCCGACGGTAGATTCTTACAACTACCAGATTTCATCCGGACTCCTACGGGAGCCGGACTTCACCCACAACTCCAACTGTAGGAAGACTCAGCCCGGACTCCTACGGGAGCCGGATCTCATCCCCGACCTCGACTGCAGGAAGGCTTCGCCCGGACTCCTACGAGAGCCAGACTCCATCCTCAACCTCGGCTGCTGGTAAACTTCGTCCGGACTCCTAAGGGAGCCAGACTTCACCCCTGATTTTGATTGCAGGTGGACTTCGCCTGAGCTCCTATGGGAGCCAGACCTCATCTCCAGCTCCAGCTACGGGAAGGTTTCGCCCAGACTCCTACGGGAGCCGGACCTCGTTCCCAACTCCGGCTGCAGGTGGACTTCGCCCGGACTCCTACGGGAGCTGGGCTCCACCCACGACTTCACTTATAGGTAAACTATGTCCGGACTCCTACGGGAGCCGGACTTCACCCACAACTCCAACTGCAAGAAGACTCAGCCCAGACTCCTATAGGAGTCGGATCTCATCCCCGACCTCGACTGCGGGAAGACTTCGCCCAGACTCCTACGGGAGCCGGGCTCCGTCCTCAACCCCGGCTGCTGGTAAACTTCGTCCGGACTCCTAAATGAGCCAGACTTCACCTCTGATTTTGATTGCAGGTGGACTTCGTCCGGGCTCCTACGGGAGCCAGACCTCGTCTCCAGCTCCAGCTGCGGGAAGGTTTTGCCCAGACTCCTATGGGAGCCGGACCTCGTTCCCAACTTCGGCTGCAAGCGGACTTCGCCCGGACTCCTACGGGAGCCGGACTTCACCCACAACTCCAACTGCAGGAAGACTCAGCCCAGACTCCTACGGGAGCTGGATCTCGTCCCTGACCTCGACTGCGGGAAGGCTTTGCCCGGACTCCTACGGGAGCCGGGCTCCATCCTCAACCCAAGCTGCTGGTAAACTTCATCCGGACTCCTAAGGGAGCCAGACTTCACCCCTGATTTTGATTGCAGGTGGACTTCGCCCGAGCTCCTACGGGAGCCAGACCTCATCTCCAGCTCCAGCTACGGGAAGGTTTCGCCCGGACTCCTACGGGAGCCGGACCTCATTCCCAACTTCGGCTGCAGGCGGACTTCGCCCAGACTCCTACAAGAGCTGGGCTCCGCCCACAACTTCACTTACAGGTAAACTACGTCCGGACTCCTATGGGAGCCGGACTTCACCCACAACTCCAACTGCAGGAAGACTTAGCCCGGACTCCTACGGGAGCCGGATCTCATCCCCGACCTTGACTGCGAGAAGGCTTCACCCGGACCCCTATGGGAGCCGGGCTCTGTCCTCGACCCGGACTGCTGGTAAACTTCGTCCGGACTCCTAAGGGAGCTGGACTTCACCCCTGATTTTGATTGCAGGTGGACTTCGCCCGGGCTCCTACGGGAGCCAGACCTCGTCTCCAGCTCCAGCTACGGGAAGGTTTCACCTGGACTCCTACGGGAGCCGGACCTCGTTCCCAACTCCGGCTACAGGTGGACTTCACCCGGACTCCTATGGGAGCCGGGCTCCGCCCACGACTTCACTTACAGGTAAACTATGTCCGGACTCCTACAGGAGCCAGACTTCACCCATAACTCCAACTGCAAGAAGACTCAGCCCGGACCCCTATGGGAGCCAGATCTCATCTCCGACTCTAGCTGCGGGAAGACTCCGTCCGGACTCCCGTGGGAGCCGAACCTCGTCCCCGACTTCAACTGAAGGAAGACTTCGTCCGAACTCCTACGGGAGTCGGACTCCGGGCTCCTCTCAAATAGGTAGCTAACCACCTCTCCCCGCCAGACACTCCAGCCGAGCTTCAGCCGACAGGCCTGCACTCTCTGGCGTGTTCGCAGTAACGGCCACGACTCTGCTCCACTTCCTGCGATGGATTCTGCATGGCTCCATTACTCCTTGGCCAACCGCTATGATGCCCACAATCCTGCTCCACTTCCTACGATGGATACCGCGCGATTCTTCCATCCTCTGGTAAGTCGCGACAACGGACGCCGCTCCACTCCCCACGATAGACTCCACGTGGCATGTCCCGGTGATAGCCACGATTTCGCTCCACTACTCTTCGCAACAAACTCCTCCTGACTCTGGGCGGCCTGCAGTCGGACGGTTATAGACATCGTTATCAGTCTGTTGCCCCCTCCGCCTATAAAAGGGGGACCCCAGATACGTTATTCTCTAAGCTCTCATTTTTACCTAGAAACTTTGCTAAAATTTTCGTTCGAGCACTCCATTCTTGTTGAGGCAGAGAACTGACTTGAGCGTCGAAGGGTCTTACCGGAGCAACCCCACCTCCGATTTAGACTTCCTTTGCAGGTCCCAACGGCGACCGCGACTCCCTCGACTCCAGCTTCTCTGGTGCGGGTGGATTTTTGCACCAACATGATTGACGCTAGAGGAAGGGCTGTGTCCTCGCAGTATTCTTGTTCTTAAAGGAGCGCTCAACGGGATCGTCCTCGGGCATCTTTTTTGGCATCCTCTCCTCCTTCCTCCACTTGGTCTTTGCCCGATGCCTCCCCGCAAGGTGTCCACGCGATGATCCACGGCCTCCACGGCCAGATCTCAGGCTCCGACCTCACCTCCAGTTTCCCAGCCTCCTCCTCCTCCTCCGGCAACGGTGGTTGGCGCGGAGCAATTTGACCTACTAGCGCAGTAGGTCAGAGGCCTCACTGAAGCTGTGCAGGCCATGCAGCAGCAGCAGCCACAGGCATCAGTGCACCTGAAAAGAGCATCACCGGAATACTAGAATCCGACGGTAGGGCGGGCCACTTGGGCCAGCCACCCCGTCTTCCCCGAAAGGACGAATCCGAGAGTGGAGAGTCCTCAGTCGGATCACGATTCCACCCCTGAAAGATCTCTACCCCCATTCTGCCAGAGGACCCTCGAGACCCGTAGTTGAGAGGATTTTCTGGACCGGAGGCTCCAGGAGATGAACCAGTGGATCGAAGAACTCTGCCACGCTCCCCTCGCTTATGGTGAGGATATTTGTACTGACCCTCCCTTTTTTCAAATGATCATGTAGGAACCGATCCCGCCAAACTTCAAACTCCCCCAGTTTGAAAGCTACGATGGGACTTCGGACCCGGTTGATCATTTGGAGGCCTTTCGGACGATGATGCTGCTTCATGGCGCACCCGATGCCATTCTATGTCGAGCCTTCCCGTCCACCTTGAAGGGAGCGGCGAGAAACTGATACTCGATGCTGAAGTCGGGTACCATCTTTTCCTTCGATCAGATGAGCCACCAATTTGTGGCCCACTTTGTCAGCAGTCGGCGCCCTCGGAAGGGTTTGGAGTCCCTCATCAATATCAAGCAAAGGGAGGGGGAGTCCATTCGGGCCTACATCAACCGTTTCAATGTTGCAGCGCTGGAGGTCCGAAACTTGGACCAGTCGGTAGCAATGGCTGCTCTAAAGGGCGGCCTTCAGAAGAATGACCTTTTGTTCTCCCTGGAGAAGAAGTACCCCAGGAATTTTGCTGATCTGTTGGCTCGGGCCGAAGGGTACGCCCGAGCGGAAGAAGCCTTCAAAATGAAGGATGAGGAGACTGCGAGAGAGTGGCAGGCGGGAGACTCGAGTAAGCCCGCAGTCGAAAAAGGGCCGAGAGAAGCTCGGCCACATTCTCGAACTCCTTCTGGGCATAAGCATGTCCATACTCCTCCCCGGGTATGTAGGCAGAGAAGCCTGGACCGTGGAGTTCGGCGGGGTTCTCCACCGGGAAGATTTCGCAACTATGGCCCCCTCAATGCCTCTAAAACCCAAGTGCTGATGGAGGTTAGGGAGCAGCTGCCAAGGCCAGAAAGGATGCACACACACCCTGGGAAGCACAATCCTAACAAGTTCTGCCTCTACCATCGTGACCACGGCCACGACACAGAGGAGTGCATTCAGCTCCGGGATGAGATCGAGGAGCTCATCAGGCGAGGTCGGCTCGACAGGTTCATTCGACGCTGACCTGAAGGCAGAGAGGATCGGCCAAGGGCCCTACCGTAACCTGAACCGCCAAGGAGGGAGGAGCAGTCCGGAGATCGGCCTCCAATCGGGACCATCGACTCCATCACCGGGGGACCTCAAGGAGGAGCAGACCTTCCACGATCATGAAACTCGAGAAACCTGTAAATGTACTACTCATGACTTTGCTTTGAATCAAAATTTCTTTCGACTTTGCATGTCCCTCCCTTTTGGCATGGACTTGTTACGACTGGGGATAACCCCTTCAAACAATTAAAACATGGTCATATTAGGAACAGGAGGAGAACCTCATCCTAGCATGAGCAAAATGAAAGTCTGATTATTTTAAGATCGGATCAGGGGAGAGGCCCATATAACGGCCCTTAAGTGCCCCTATGGTCATGTTAGGAACAGAAGGAGAACCTCATCCTAGCATGAGCAAAATGAAAGTCTGATTATTTTAAAATCGGATCGGGGGAGAGGCCCATATAACGGCCCTTAAGTGCCCCCATGGTCATGTTAGAAACAGGAGGAGAACCTCATCCTAGCATGAGCAAAATGAAAGTTCTATTATTTTAAGATCGAATCGGGGGAGAGGCCCATATAACGGCCCTTAAATGCCCCCATGGTCATGTTAAGAACAGGAGGAGAATCTCGTCCTAACATGAGCAAAATGGAAGTCCGATTATTTTAAGATCGGATCGAGGGAGAGGCCCATATAACGGCCCTTAAGCACCCCCATGGCCGTGTTAGGGGTAGGAGGAGAACCTCGCCCTAACATGAGCAAAGTCAAAGGCCCGGTTCTTTTAGACCGGATGGGGGGAGAGGCCTTACAATGCCCTAACGTGCCCCCACAACCATGTTAGAGACAGGAGGAGAACCTCACCCTAACATGAGCAAAATCAAAGGCTCGGTTCTTTTAGACCAGATGGGGGGAGAGGCCCTACAATGCCCTGATGTGCCCCCACACCATGTTAGGGACAGGAGGAGAACCTCGCCCTAACATGAGTAAAGTCAAAGGCCCAATTCTTTTAGGCCGGATGGGGGGAGAGGCCCTACAACGCCCTAATGTGCCCCCACAGCCATGTTAGGGACAGGAGGAGAACCTCACCCTAACATGAGCAAAGTCAAAGGCCTGGTTCTTTTAGATCGGATGGGGAGAGAGGCCCTGCAATGCCCTAATGTGCCTCCACAGCCATATTAGGAATAGGAGAAAAACCTCATCCTGACACGAGCAAAGTCGAAGATCCGGTTCTCTTAGATCGGATGGGGGGAGAGGCCCTTGCAACGACCTTTATGTGCCCCCATAGCCCCATTGGGAATAGAAGGAGAACCTCATCCTAACCTGAGCTGAGATCGACTACGTCAAGAATAGAAGGAGGACATCATCCTGACGATGACAAAAACTCGATCGCCCAGCATGATCGGATAAAGGGAAAAGTCCCCTCGACGGCACCCCTACACCTCTACGCGACCCCACGAAAAGCAAGGGGAGGACCCTCACTCAGAAAAGAAGAGAAAAATTAAAAAGAAAAGCGACGAACTACATCGGCAACAGATGAAAAATAAACTACACCAAAAATATAGGGAACTTCATCTCAACAAAGATGGGAGCTCCTACCGAACATCCCCAGTCTCTAAGAAGGCTCTCGGCACGGGCCAAGAAAATAATGACCCCTTCAAGGTAATGCAAAGTTCAGACCATGAGCTCCAGCCTACGGCCATGGACGACAAGAAGAGCAAATCAACGTGGCGATGACCGGGCACCTCCGAATGACACCGACGTCGAACAAGTCAAGAGACAAAAGAAGTTCGACGGATGATGATTTAATGCAATACGTGGACGAGATAACACAAAATCTTCTTTTCATTTCATTCACAAAATATACACTACAAAGCCTAGCAGGCTAAAGAAAGAAAAGCAAAACAACAAGAACAAGACGAAACAACAGAAGAAAAAATATATACATGGGAAGATGGAAGGACAAAAAGAGCCCTAAGGGGACCCTGCTTCCTCTGACCTCGGACTTTCGGCTTCGATCCTCGCCAGGGAACCCCTTAAACGTCCGACTTCTGCTTCCAATTCCCTTTCTCTCATTAATATCTCCATGTATCTTCGATGAAATCACTAGCTTTCGCTCTCCGCCTCTCGACGCCTTTTTCTCAGGACCTCGGATTCTACCTCCACATCCTTGACGGCCTGCTGCTCGCATACCAGCTGGATCTTCAATTGCTACAGCTCGGCCTTCTCCTCCCCAAGAGCGACGGATAGTTCTTCTGCGGTCCTCCTCAGGGATTGGAGTTCGTCAGAATCTAGAGCGAAGGCAGATCGAGCCCCCTCAGTTAGCTACCTTCGAAGGCGGACAACCTCGTCGGTCGCCATCCGGAGCCTTCCCTTGTATTCGTCCACTTGCTTGTGCCAGCCGGCCTGATATGCATCATAGCTCGCCTCGACATCCTGGAGCTGTTGCTGGAGGTCGGAGACCTTCTTCGACCACTCCCGGTCGCTGTCGGCCCGAGTCAAAAGTTGGGATGAACTCCCCTCCAGCTGGCTAATCCTCTTCTGGGCAGCCGACAGTTCCACCCTAAGAGAACTGATCTTTGCAGCTTGAGCCCAAATTTGGTCGCTGGCGCACTTCTTGTGTTCCTCAAGCTCCTTCTTAAAGTTTGCCTTCCTCCGGCTGTACTCCATGATCTCCTTCACGTGGAGATTCTGAAAGTAGGTGGCCTTCACGGTGGCTTCAGAATGACTCTCCCTCAACCTGCGAAGCTCACCTTCCGTCTTCTTCGACCTTTTTGTTAAATGGAGGACTTCCTTCTTCAGCCGCTGGATTGTAGACTTCAGCGAAATCCCCCGAGGCAAGGGAAGCACTTCGACAGGGCGCTGCCATCGGAAGGTCAGCGCATTAAGACGTAGCTCATTACAAAGAAGAAGAAAGAAAGAAAGAAAAAGAAGAGAAGAAAAGTCCCCCAAAAGGAGGAGACCAATTTTATTGACTGAACGTTTCTTGAAGATAAAAGAAAGAAAAAAAATGGCAATAAAGGAAGAATACAAGGTTAGAGGTCTTGGACCTCTGGATCAACAGGGGGACTCGACACCTCTGGGGGGTGGTCCGCGGTGGCTGCGACGGCGGTGGAGGGTCTGGCTTCATCCTCGGATGCCTCATCCAAGAAGCTGAGGTCGAGCTCGGGGAATTTCACGACCATCTTCTCTTGGCAGAGCTCGATCCCTTTATTGAATGCGGCTTGGCCGAACTCAACCTTCAACTTCTTCATTTCGATGGAAGCCTTGAACTCCTCCACCGCTTGACCCCTGGCCTCTGAGACCAGGGTCGGGATCTGCTCTGCCATGTTGGCAACCTCGGTCTCCACCCTCCTCACCATCTCCTCCAGGTCGGCCTTCTATTCCGTCGAGGTCTGTCTCTCTCTCTCAAGCACCTCTCGGAGATCGACCACCTCGAGGGCCATTTCTTTAAGGTGGGCAGCTTCGGCCTACCGACCTTCCACCGCCTTGTTTGTCGTCTCGATGTTGGCGAGGAGTTGGTGCCCGAGCTACAAGGACGACCGGAGGGTCAGAATGGGAGCTGAGAAGTTAATTAAATGAAGAAGCGAAAAGAAGAAAGGAAGATGAATCTGCTTACCTCGAGGAAGGCCCCCAGCGAGTCCCAGACTCGTTGTGCAGGATCAACGCAGACGATCCTCTGGACGACTTCGGGCAGTGAGCACCCATCTACTAGCTTTTTTATTAGATCCCTGTCACTAAAGGGATCATCCCCTGCTCCTCTTCAGAGCCGCGGGATTCTTCAGTGGCAGCCCGATGACTGCCGACCCAACGGGCCAAGGTCTTCCTCCTCTTCTTCCTTTCACCCCCTGGCACCTCCTCAAGATGGGTCTCTGAAGCGGGGACCTCGGTAGGAGAACTCAAACCCCTCGGGGAGGCCCGGGCGGCTGGAAGCTCAGTGTCCGCAAGGACGTCGGCGGCTGAGGTCGCTTGGGTGGGTGCGACCGAACTCGTCCCCTCCACTCTGGTCCTCTTCGTCGGCTCGGAGGCCGCACAGCCCTTTCTTTTGAGAGCCTTCAGGCCCCTGGTAAGCATCTGCGCTTCTTCGGCGTCCATGCCTAAAAAAAAAAAGAGAAAAAAAAAGAGAAAAGAGAAAAAAAAGAAAGAGGGCGTGAAAAAGAAGAAAAGAAGAGAAGTAGGAGAAAGAGAGGAAAGGAAGGGAAAGGAAAAGAAAGAAAAAAAAGGAGAGATGAAATACTGGCGGGATCCAGGGGGCTCAAGCCGATGTTGAACAGAAACTGCTCCTTCAGGAGGTTGGGGAGAGAAAGAGCTGGATATTTGAGGAGTTTCTGGGAGGCTTGATGATCGTCCCCCCCCAGACTGGGTGCCCGACGGACGGAGTCCCTCAGGGAGCCCCAAGGGGGCAACTCTAGCCTCAAGGACGGGCATCGAACATAAAAAAATTTCCCCTTCCAGTTATGGATAGAAGAAGGGGCACCTTTCAGCAACCCCTTCCTACCGAACTATGGGGAGAAGTACCACCAATCTTTCACCGTGGGATGACGCTTGAAGGTGTAGAAGTATCTAAACAAGGAAAGGATGGGCTGGACTTTGACTACATGACAAAGAGAGAGGAACCCTATCAAAAACCTAAAGGAGTTCGGTGCAACCGAAGCCAGAGAAATGTCCAGAAATCGAAAAAGAGCAATGACAAAAGGCAGAAGAGGAAGCCGGAGTCCGGCACGGAAGGCCTCCTGATACAGGCAGAAGTAGCCGGGGGGAGGGGCACTAGCCCGGTCGGATGGGCCGAAAAGTTTCAGTTCGTACTCCGGAGGAACCCCATACTGAACTCTTATCAGTTGGAGTTCGTCCAGAGTCAGAGAACAAGGAATGGCATCCGATGCAAAAATCGGATGAGGTTTAGCTCTACCGACCGGTTCACCTACCGCCTGAGGACTCTGGGAGACTGAGGCAGACGAACTCCTAGAGCCGCTAGAAGAAGAAGCCCTGGAAGACATCTAGAATCACATGAAGACCACTTACAGAGGCGAAATCCCTAAAAATCGAGAAAAATCGCGGACAAGGTCCCGGAGGACTGATGTGCAGAGCAAGAGGAAGAAAGATCGAATGGCAAAAGGAAGAACAAAAAGAGAAAGGAGTTCCGAGACTAACCTAGGCGATTCGGGGAGGTGCGAAGGTGCGGAAATGGGGATGGCTCGAGGAACGCCTAAGGCTGGAAAGGATGCTGAGAAAAATCGAAGTTCTTAGGGAGAAGAGAGGCGCCAGAATGAGACCGTCGGATAGAGCGGGACTCTTGGAGGAGGAGTGCAGGTTTAAATAGGCCCTGAGATCCGGCATAATGACGATTGCGAATCCCCCCTAACCGATCTCTTTTTGCCGCGTGTCCCACTCACCACAGCGAGTGGTTAAAAAGTGGCAAACGACTGATAGAGCCTTTATTGTGCCACGCCTTGAGCACCGTTCTGCTGCAGGTTCCAAAAGAGCCTCTTCGGATTATCTCGATTTGAAAAGACTCCAACGCACGCGCATTAAATACCAAAATATCTGAGGACGATTGCGTGCGGACATCAAGGGAGCAACTTTTGCTGTGACAATCTCTCTGTACTTCCTTCATTCAAAATTCAAACTCGAAAGTAGGGGGACTGGTGTTGGGTATAAAATACCCTCAGTCGAAGTTATTGGCAGGATTGACCCTCCCAGGACTCCTCCGGCTTTCGATCGTAGATGGTATCTCTCCGGACTTCTCCAACAGTCGGATTCCTACGATGCTGACTGAATTTTCCCGATGGACGAACTCCCACTGCACCACCCGAGCTCCTTCAACATGAGTTCCCCCAGTCATCTATTAAGCCGCCCCAAGTGCCCACTGAGCTCCGCCGCCAGCCGACTTTCTACGACTATCAGCCGTTCCCCAAATCCCTTCCAGACTTCTTCCAGCTAGGTTCAACTCCAATCCGAACTACACCGGACTCCGTCAACGACTGAACTTCTCTGACGGTAGATTCCGACAACTACCAGATTTCATCCGGACTCCTACTGGAGCCGGACTTCACCCACAACTCCAACTACAGGAAGACTCAGCCCGGACTCCTACAGGAGCCAGATCTTGTCCCCGACCACGACTGCGGGAAGGCTTTGCCCGGACTCCTATGGGAGCCGAGCTCCGTCCTCAACCCCGGCTGCTGGTAAACTTCGTTCGGACTCCTAAGGGAGTCGGACTTCACCCCTGATTTTGATTGCAGGTGAACTTCGCCCGGGCTCCTACGGGAGCCAGACCTCGTCTCCAGCTCCAGTTGCGGGAAAGTTTTGCCCGAACTCCTATGGGAGCCGGACCTCGTTCCCAACTCCGGCTGCAGGCGGACTTCACCCGGACTCCTACGGGAGCCGGGCTCCGCCCATGACTTCACTTACAGGTAAACTACATCCGGACTCCTATGGGAGCCGGACTTCACCCACAACTCCAACTGCAGGAAGACTCAGCCCAGACTCCTACGGGAGCCGGATCTCATCTCCGACCTCGACTGCGGGAAGGCTTTGCCCGAACTCCTATGGGAGCCGAGCTCCGTCCTCAACCCCGGCTGCTGGTAAACTTTGTCCGGACTCCTAAGGGAGCCAGACTTCACCCCTGATTTTGATTGCAGGTGGACTTCGCCCGGGCTCCTACGAGAGCCAGACCTCAACTCTAGCTCCAGCTGCAGGAAGGTTTCGCCCGGACTCCTACGGGAGCCGGACCTCATTCCCAACTCTGGCTGCAGGCAAACTTCGCCCGAACTCCTACGGGAGCCGGGCTCTGCCCACGACTTCACTTACAGGTAAACTACGTCCGGACTCCTATGAGAGCCGAACTTCACCCACAACTCCAACTGCAGGAAGACTCAGCCCGGACTCCTACGGGAGCCGGATCTCGTCCCCGACCTCAACTACGGAAAGGCTTCGCCCGGACTTCTATGGGAGCCGGGCTCCGTCCTCAACCCTTACTGCTAGTAAACTTAGTCCGGACTCCTAAGGGAGCCGGACTTCACCCCTGATTTTGATTGCAGGTGGACTTCGTCCGGGCTCCTACGGGAGCCAGACCTCATCTCCACCTCCAGCTACGGGAAGGTTTCGCCCGGACTCCTACGGGAGCCGGACCTCGTTCCCAACTCTGGTTGCAGGCGGACTTCGCCCGGACTCCTACGGGAGCCGGGCTCTGCCCACGACTTCACTTACAGGTAAACTACGTCCGGACTCCTACGGGAGCCGGACTTCACCCACAACTCCAACTGCAGGAAGACTCAGCCCGGACTCCTACGGGAGCCAGATCTCATCCCCGACCTCGACTGCGGGAAGGCTTCGCCCGGACTCCTACGGGAGCCGGGCTCCGTCCTCGACCCCGACTGCTGGTAAACTTCGTCCGGACTCCTAAGGGAGCCAGACTTCACCCCTGATTTTGATTGCAGGTGGACTTCGCCCGGGCTCCTACGGGAGCCAGACCTCGTCTCCAGCTCCAGCTGCGGGAAGGTTTCACCCGGACTCCTACGAGAGCCGGACCTGATTCCCAACTCCGACTGCAGGCGGACTTCGCCCGGACTCCTACGGGAGCCGGGCTCCACCCACGACTTCACTTATAGGTAAACTATGTCCGGACTCCTACGGGAGCCAGACTTCACCCATAACTCCAATTGCAGGAAGACTCAGCCTGAACCCCTACGGGGGTCGGATCTTGTCTCCGACTCTAGCTGCGGGAAGACTCCATCCGGACTTCCATGGGAGCCGGATCTCGTCCTCGACTTCAACTGAAGGAAGACTTCATTCGAACTCTTACGAAAGCTAGACTCTGGGCTCCTCTCAAACAGGTAGCTAACCACCTCTCTCCGCCAGACACTCCAGCCGAGCTTCAGCCGACAGGCCTGCACTCTCTGGCGTGGCCACAGTAATGGCCATGACTCTGCTCCATTTCCTGCGATGAATTCCGCATGGCTCCATTACTCCCTGGCCAACCGCTATGATGCACATGATCCTGCTCCACTTCCTGCGATGGATATCGCGCGATTCTTCCATCCTCTGGCAAGTCACGACAACGGACGCCGCTCCACTCCCCACGACAGACTCCACGTGGCATGTCCCGGTGATAGCCACGATTTCGCTCCACTACTCTTCGCAACTAACTCCTCCTGACTCTGGGCGGCCCGCTGCCGGACGGTTACAGACATCGTTATCAGTCTGTTGCTCCCTCTACCTATAAAAGGGGGACCCCAGATACGTTATTCTCTAAGCTCTCATTTTTACCTAGAAACTCTGCTAAAATTTTCGTTCGAGCACTCCATTCTTGTTGAGGTAGAGAACTGACTTGAGTGTCGGAGGATCTTGCCGGAGCAACCCCACCTCCGGTTTAGACTTCCTTTGCAGGTCCCGGCGGTGACCGTGACTCCCTCGACTCCAGCTTCTCCGGCGCAGGCAGATTTTTACACCAATAGTAAACTTGAATTAAAAGCTTCTTGAATGCTTTGAGTGGGCTCTTGCTTAGAGCTGAAATGTATGCTTGAAATCCTTTTTAAAACCCTTCTCTTTTTGCTTCTTGTTTTTCTCTGTTATTTTTGATTCCCTCCTTTTAGTCTCTTTTTATAACTTCAAATAATGGTGGAGAGTAATCTGGCCTGAAATAGAGCCGTTAGAGCACATTAAATGAGCATTAAATATAATTGAAATAGATTAAAAACTAGCCGTTGCGAAACTTTCCCGTCACAGGGGTCGACTCATAGGATCGACTCATGCTCATGGGTCGACTCATGCTCATGGGTCGACCTCTATGGAACAGAACAGAAAATGACTGTTCTATAATTTTGGCCTGCAAAGCAGCAGAGGTCGACTCATAGGGTCGACTCACAGAGAGTGCCAGCCAAAATTTCTGCGTGTCGTTCAGCTCTTTAAGCCATGAGTCAACTCATGAGGTCGACTCAAAAATAAAAACTTGGTTTTCTTGCAAAATATACTTTCAAAAATGTTAAAATTTTCTCTAGTAGACTGCTCGTCTTTTGTTCTTGCTCTTGAGGCTTCTGAATCAGGTATTGATAAAATTATGATTTTGCTCCTGAAATACAATAAGTCTTTTTCCAAGCCAAGATCATTAGTAATCCCCTCAAATACTTTGTAATCATCAAAATCAATTCAAGGAGCAACAATCTTTCCCTTTTTGATGATGATAAAATACTTGAACAAAAGCATATATAAAGCATTGAACATGAATTTTAAATTTATAAAGATGCATCACTTAAATATCATAGCCAAGTATTGGAACGAAATGCATCATAAGCAGTTTTAAGACAGATTTGAAATTTGTTATAAATTTAAATTTTGATTATAAATTTAAAATTTGCTTATAAATTTGAAATTTGCTTATAGTTCAATCTGTATTGCTCTTATTGCTCAATCTCGATTTTGATTTTTGGATTTTTGCTCAATCTCCTCAATCTCAATCTTAATGTTCAATCTTTACTGCTCTTATTGCTTACTGCTCTTATTGCTTTGCTCAATCTCATCAATCTTGATTCTCTACTCCCCTTTTTTGACAGCATCAATTGAGATTCTGTACTCCCCCTTTTTTGAATATATTTTCTATTCCTTTCTTGTGATGGGATCAATTTTACTTCTTTAGCTTCCCTCTTTAATTGCTTGTTTCTGTATTGCTTATTGTTTTACTCCCCCTCAATATAGTAATTGTAAAAGATATATATCAATTTGCTCATTGAAAAGATATTGCTATTCAAGTATTTCAGAATTTAAAGTATCTTCAAGTTGATCACATTTAGAGATATTCATTGAAAGTCAAAGTGTATATATATATTCAAAAGATGAGTGAGTACAAAGATGTTTTAATACATAAGTGTTGACTTAGAGTACAAAAGACATGGATAGAAACTATCCAAAAGTCGAACAGTCAACATTGCATTACATGGCCTACAAGATAGATCCTAGACAAAAACTAAAGAAAAGACTGACTACACTGGATCTAGTAGATATTATGACTGGATGGATCAGAGTCTAATGAATCAAAGATGGGGTGAGGAGATGAAGGATCACGACCATGGGCTTGACCTCGACCGCGTCTACCTCTGCCATGGGTAGAGGTGCCAGCACGAGTGGAGGGGTGAGAGGATCCTGAAGGCTGAGAAGCAAAGGACTATGCTACAAGTGATAGTCTGATGGTATCCAGAAGGTTTAGAGCTCTCGAAATAGATTATAGCAGTGCAGTAAACTGAGTGGAAGCATGCTCACTAGAGCCCCTGATCTCTCTCCTCAAAAAATCAAAGCCACTCTCCAAGACTCCTCGCAGTCGGCTGCCTGCACAGATAGGTCTGAGACCTCAGTGATGTCCTCATGTGGCTGTGGATGGGCCAAAGCTAGCATTTGCCTTTGCAAGTTGAATACTCTGTCAATCAGTCTCACTACACAACCCTCAAGCTGCTCGATGCGAACTGACTGATCAAAAATCATCTGAAACACAGTGGAGATGTGGGGGATCAGTGTCTGATCAAATACATCGTGAGATGTCAATCTTTGAGCAAAAGCTGAAGTACCCATCTAACGAGATAATATGGAAGCTACGTGCTGAGATATCATCTCTATCTGATCATCAGTCAATCTGATCTCTGAAGGATGTGCTCTGCTGTCCGACTATTGAACTGAAGTGTGCCTCCTCACAGACTCTGACGGCCCAGCCTCATGGTCAGAAATAAACTGAATATCTGGAGATATAGCCCTGTGATCATGGAGAGGTGATGATGGTCCTTCCTCCTCTACTCTATCCTCAGCTCTCTCTTCTACACCCTTTGTCCAACCACCATCAGTCATGGAAAATCCCATGCGGTGCAGAGTATGGCAGTTGATAGTGTCGGAGTGAGAAAGTCTAGCTACTATCTCCTCCTCAAAGCTAACTCCCAACCTCCTGAAACCTAAAGTGAGAGCCATATCGAAAGGCAAATGTGTCTTGGACCTATTCAAGGTCTCTCTCATAGCTTCAATCATCAATGCCGGGAGGTTCAGGGGGGTTTGAGTAATAACTTGATGCATAATGTAGATGTCCCGGTCAGAGAGGAGATCATGTCTACCACTTCTAGGAACGAATAACTTAGTTACCATTTGGTGTAGTAGCCTCATCTCAATGGAAAGGATCTTGGCCTCTAATTTATTTAGGCTTCCAGTGAAGGTTCTTCCTAGAATAGCATTTATTCCCTCCTCCTTAACTGAAAGTTTCATGTTTGTGTATCCCTCACAGGATAAATGAAGAATTTCTCCCAAAAGCATAGGATCAAGGCTAATTTCTATACCCTTTATTGTGGATTTTACTGTTTCATTGCTATATCTCAAATTCAGATAAAATTCTCTAACAAGATCCACATAAGTATTTTCTTTTAGGGAGCAGTAGAATTCCCAACCTTGATCCTTAATTTTTGATCCGATAGAGAATCCCTCCTTACCAAAAAATCTGAAATCAATATTTTTGCCGGGCTCTACCTTCCTATCGGAGAGGGGTATCTTACTGGGGCTAATTGGAGATCGAGATGTAGCTGGAGCAGATGCAGGAGCAGGGTTTGAAGCTGATGTGGTCCCGGTTGCTTGTCTCTTCCGACGCACACTTTCTTCCAAACCGTGAACTGATTTTCTCCTCTGTGGAAGCTTCATTTTCGGAGCCATTTGCACAACCAGAGCTAGCAAGGATCTTAGGAGAGCAAATGTGTGGAGAGATAAAAGGTTTTTAGGAGAAGGGTAAGGATTTTGAAGAAGAGGAGTGCTGATTTGGAGAAGACGGGTAGAGTCTAGGGCAAGCTCGACTCACTCCAAATGAAGAAGGAGAAAAGGGAGGAGCTTGGTTCCAAGAGGGCGATTTTGAGAATGAGAGATGGTGGGAGAAGAGTTTTTAGGAGAAGAACTTGGGTTTGAGGAAGAAGAGAGGGAGTCTTTTGGCTTGGTGGAAGGAAGAAGACGAAGAGTTGGGTCGGCTCAAGGGAGGTTTTCCAACAAAAGAAAATGCCTGAAAAATTTGGTCAAAAATTACAAGTTTACCGTAGGGTCGACTCATGGCACAGAGAAATTCAGAAAAATGATGAAACAATTTCAAAAAAATTTAAAATATTAGGAGAAGGATGTATACCCAAAAATTGATTATGAGAATGATTATTTTGGGCATTTGAGCTCAAAAAATGAGAATTAAGCTAAAAGAATTTTTGATATTGATACCTTGAAATCAGAGAGACACTTAAGCAGATGGATCAAGGATTCTTAGTTCTCTCCTAATTTCATAAAATCTATCTTCACTTAAGGTCTTTGTAAAGATGTCAGCTAATTATCTTTCAGTACAAACATAGTCAAGAATTATGTCTTTATTTTGGACATGTTCTCTTATGAAATGATGCCTAATTTCAATATGTTTTGACCTAGAATGTTGAATTGGATTTTTAGTGAGATTTATAGCACTAGTGTTATCACATCTTATGGGAGTTTCATTAAGTTTGATACCAAAATCTTCAAGTTGTTGCTTAATCCACAAGATTTGAGTACAACAACTTTCGATTGCAATGTATTCGGCCTCGACCGTAGACAGTGCTACTGAATTTTGTTTCTTGCTAAACTAAGAGATTAGGTTTACTCCAAGAAATTGGCAAGTTCCACTAGTACTTTTTCTATCTAATTTACATCCAACAAAATCGACATCTGAATATCCTATTAAATCAATTAATGAGTCCTTAGAATACCATAATCCTAGAGTTTGTGTACCATTTAAATATCTAAGGATTCTTTTAACAGCATTCAAGTGTGATTCTTTTGGATTTGATTGAAATCGAGCACACAGGCAAACACTAAACATGATATCAGGTCTACTAGCAGTTAAATATAACAGAGAACCAATCATGTCTCTATAAAATTTTAAGTCTACACTCTTACCTTCTTCGTCCTTGTCAAGCTTACATGTTGGGCTCATGGGTGTGCCAATCGGCTTGGAGTTCTCCATTCCAAATCTCTTGAGCAATTCTTTTGTGTACTTACTTTGGGTGATGGAGATTCCTTCCTTTGTTTGTTTGATTTGGAGTCCGAAGAAGAATGTATGTTCCCCCATCATGCTCATCTCGAACTCCCCCTGCATGAGCTTTGCAAAATCTTGACAAAGAGTTTCATTAGTAGACTCAAAAATAATGTCATCAACATATATTTGTATAACTAATATATCATCTTAATTTTTTTTAATGAATAGGGTTGTGTCTACATTTTCTCTTGAAAAATCATTATTAAGTAAAAATTTGCTTAGCCTTTCATACCAAGCCCTGGGTGCTTCTTTCAAACCATATAGAGCTTTATTTAATTTAAAGATATGATTGAGAAAAGCATGATTTTCAAAATCTGGGGATTATTCTACATAGACTTCTTTAGCAATATATCCATTTAAAAAGGTACTTTTGACATCTATTTAGAATAATTTAAATTTTATAAAGCAAGCATAAGCAAGTAGATGTCTAATTGCCTCTAATCTAGCAACAGGTGCAAAGGTCTCATCAAAATCAATTTCTTCTTCTTGATTATAACCTTTTGCAACTAATCTTGCCTTATTTCTTATCACATTTTCATGTTCATCCAATTTATTCCTATATACCCATTTTGTGCCAATTATTGAGTAGTTTTTAGGTCTTGATACTAAGGTCCATACATTATTTCTTTCAAATTGATTAAGTTCTTCTTGCATTGCATTAATCCAATTATAATCTTTTTCAGCTTCGTCTATAATTTTAGGTTCAAAATGAGAGACAAAGGCACAATGATTGAATGCATATTTAAGAGAAGAACGAGTTCTTATCCCATGTGTAGGATCACCAATGATTAGTTCCTTGGGGTGATTGTGATCATACCTCCATTCTTTGGGTAGATGGTTTGTACCTTGAGCTTGTTCTTGTCATTCTTCACCTTCCTCATCTTGTTTGTCTTCATGTTCTTCATCATCTTGAATTGTTGAATCTTTTAGAGTGATCTCCTTCATCCCTTCTATAAGTGGATCTGCATCATCAAAACCTTCATTCTTCTTTGAAGGAAGATCGTTGGTTTCATCAAAGACAACATGTATTGACTCCTCTACTACTAAGGTTCTTTTGTTGAAAACTCTAAAGGCTTTACTAGAAGAGGAGTAACCAAGAAAAATTGCTTCATCAGATTTTGCATCAAACTTTCCTAGTCTTTTTTTACCATTATTTAACACAAAACATCGGCAACCAAAAATATAAAAATATGCAATATTTGGTTTTCTTCCTTTCCAAAGCTCATAGGGAGTTTTCTTTAAAATTTGTCTAATTGAGGCACGATTTAATATGTAACATGCTGTGTTAATAGCTTCCACCCAAAAGTATCTTGGAAGGTTGCTTTCACATAGCATGGTACGAAATATTTTTTCAAGGATTCTATTTTTTTTTTCTACTACCCCATTTTGTTGGGGTGTCCTAGGTGCTGAAAAATTATAGCCTATTCCTTTTTCATCACAAAACTTTTTTAAATCTTGATTTTCAAATTCGGTTCTATGATCACTTCGAATATTTTGAATTGAAAAATCTTTCTCATTTGTGACTTTTCGATAAAATTTAGAGAAAACTTGAAAAGTTTCATCCTTGTGTGCCAAAAAGAAAACCCATGTAAAATGAGAGAAATCATCAATAATAACAAAACCATATCGTTTTCCTCCTAAACTAGTAGGTCTGGTAGATCCAAATAAATCCATATGCAATAGTTCTAATGGCCTAGAAGTTGAAACAATATTTTTAGATTTGAGTGAAACTCTTATTTGTTTACCTAGTTGGCATGCATCACAAATTCTATCATTTTCAAAATTTAATTTGGGTAAACCAATAACCAATTCCTTCTTAACGAGTTTTGAAAGTGAGTGCATGCTAATATGTGCAAGCCTACGATGCCAAAGCCAACTAGTTTTATTAATCTTGGCATTCAAGGATACTAGGCATTGCATGTTTATTTTGGAAAGATCATTCAAATCTACCATATAAACATTGCCATGTCTATGCCCAACAAATTTAATGCCTTCATTAATAGGACTAGTTACAATGCAAATAGAAAATTCAAAAATAACTTTATATCCTTTATCACAGAATTGACTGATACTTAATAAATTATGTTTTAAACCATCTACTAATAAAATATTTTCAATAAAGTTGGAGGAAGTGCTACCAATGTTACCTATATTGATGATCTTTTCTTTACCATTGTCTCCAAAGGTAACTATCCCTCCATTCTTAGCATCAAGTGTGATGAATTGAGATTCATCACCAGTCATGTGTCTCAAGCATCCGCTATCAAGATATCATTTTTGATTTGCTCCTTGGGATGCTAGACACATGTGCAAGCAAAAATTAAGTTTTTACTTTAGGTACTCAAGCTTTCTTGGATCCTTTTTGGTTAGTCACAATGGTTCCTTTTGGAACCCATATTTTCTTTGTATTAGAATTTATGGATTTATTAGAGAGACATGTGTATGACTTGTGACCTATTCTACCATATTTGAAGCAAGTGATGTTTGAGAACTTGTTGTTTGAAGAGTTTACATAGATATTTTTTAGAAACTTTTGTTTCTTTAATGGGTTGTAACCAAGACCAGTCTTATCATAAACAGCCTTTTGATTTTCAAGAATCAAATTGAGTTTATTAGAACTTAAAGTGAATTTTTTAACTATTGGTTTTAGCTTGGCAATTTTATTCTTTAAGTTCAGATTTTTTTGAAGCAAGGTAAATTTTTCATTTGAAATACTCTCATTTTGTTTTAGTAGAGATTGATTCTTTGATTTTAACCCTTTGTTTTTTACTCTTATCTTCTTTAGTTCATCAATTAAATCATAAAAAGCTTCATGAAGTTCTTCAAAGGTAAAGTCAACAGGAGTTGAAGAATTTATCTCATTTTCATGTGCCATAAGGCACAAGTTGGCTTGTTCAGTTGAGTCTTCTTCTTCGGAGCTTGACTCATCACTTTCACTCCAAGTAGCCATCATGGCCTTCTTCTTGTACTTTTTGGGACCCTTCTTTAGTTGTTGGCATTCAGACTTAAAATGCCCTGATTTCTTGCATTCATAGCAGATAAGGGGTTGGTCTTTATCCTTTTCTTTGCTATATTCCCCTTTTGTGGGTGACCTCTATTGGAGCACGATCTCGGCTCCTCCCATGGACCTTGGGTGCAGCAGAACTAGCAATGAACAGATCTGGAGACTTCTGGACTCGATCCAAGGCCCTTGACAAAATCAGCCTGATTGCTGTCTTCTTCGTCAGCCTTTCATTCCAGATGAAGAACGCCTCTGAAATTACCTCTAAAAAATCCAAGATCTGGTACCCAACTAGATCAGACCTGGACCGAGGTCTTCCAATTCATAGATCTTAAATCAGGGTATTCTAGATAGGGAAGAAGGTAGATGGAGACAAACCTTGCAGATCTGTCCTGCTGCAGCCTTTCTTGTAGATCTGTTGATGGAGATCTCACCCGCATCTCAAACGACCTCAGATCAACTCCAGATCTGAGAGAGACTTGTACCAACCTCTTCTCAAGAGATTCTAAGTCTTGGACCTGGTGTTTGGATGACTGCAAGAGAGGGAGAAGAGAGAGAGTCGGCGGCTGCAAGGGGGAAGGGGCTAGCGCCTCCTTGCTTTTCTTTCCTTTTTGGGACCTGGCGGCAAGAAACCCTAGGGTTTCTTGCTCCTGGGGCATGGAGGATGGTTGGAGAGAGAGGGAGAAAAGAAAGAGAGACTTGAGAGAAAGAGTTGTGTATTCCTTGGCTTGATCAAACCTATACAAGTACATGTATATATAAACACAGGGTCAAGTGACCCAAACCCAAAACTCCTTTGACCAACTCTATAGGAGATTAGATTAACCCAAGCCCATGTACACCCATGACTCGACCTAATCTCAAATAACCTGGGCCCAGACCTGGCCCATAAAGAGTTGGTCCCTTGAGGCCCACATAGCTTAGACCTCAAGAACCCAAAAGACCCACAACCTTTCAACCTAGGGCCCAACTAGCCCTAGAGCCTCCATGAAGCCCTCATGAATGATGGACCTTGGCCTTAGCCTTGGTCTCCTGGGCCTTGGGCACACCACCTGGATCACAACAATCTCCACCTTGGTGTCCCAAGGTCTCAACCAGCTCCACTCTGTCCATCAGCCGCATTAGCTCAACACATCTCTGAAAGCTATCCCGTGGAAGTACCTTCGTAAGTGCATCAGCTGGGTTCTCCTTGGTGTGTACCTTTACCAGCTCCATCTCGCCATCCTCCACAAGCTCCCTAATCTGATGATATCGAATGTCGATGTGCTTTGTCTTGCATGATAGACTGAGTTCTGTGCTAGTAGAAGTGCACTCTGACTGTCACAGTGCACTCTAATGGCCTCCTGAGTAAGGCCCATCTCCGTCAACAAACCCTTCAGCCAAATTACCTCCTTAGCTGCTTCTGTCAGCCTGATGTATTCCACCTCTGTAATGGATAGGACCGTGATAGGCTGCAGAATCGATCTCCAAGAAATAGGACCTCCATACAGGCTAAAGATGAAGCCTATCGTGGACCTCCGGGTATCCACATCTCCATCGAAGTCTGCATCTACAAAACCGCCAATCAGCTCCTGAGCCTCCCTGGACATGTCAGAGTATCCCACTGCACCTCCTCACTGTCCGTAGTAGATGCCAACTCCAACTGAACCCGCCAGGTATCTGAATATCTACTTCAGAGCTCTCCAGTGCTCCCTACTAGGCTGCGCCATGAACCTGCTAACCTGACTTACTGCATGAGCGATGTCTAGCCTACAACAGACCATCGCATACATCAAGCTCCCAACTCCTAAAGCATAAGGAACTGTCTCCATCTCCTGAGCCTCCACCTCAGTCTGTGGTGCCATGATCTTCGAGAGTCTGAAGTGACCGGCAAGTGGCAGCTTCGCCGGCTTTGCTCCCTTCATCCCGAACCTCTCTAAGACCTTCTGTATGTAGCCCCCCTGAGATAGATGCAGCACCCTCCGGGCTCGGTCTCTGAAAATCTCCATGCCTAGGATCTTCCTTGCAGGGCCCAAATCCTTCATCTCAAACTCCCGAGATAAGGATGCCTTCAATCCTGCACAACCTTCTTACTCTTGCATGCTATAAGCATGTCATCCACATACAAGAGTAGGAACACCCTAGAACCATCCTCAAGAGACTGAACATAAACATAGGGATCAAACTCGCACCTGAAAAGTCCAATGCTGTGCACATAGGAGTCGAACCGCTTGTACCATTATCTCGATGACTGCTTCAGCTCATACAGCGACTTCTGCAACAGACAAACCTTTCCCTCTGATCCTGGATCCCTGAAATCAGGTGGCTGCTCCATGTAAATCCTCTCCTCCAAATGCTCAGGAGGAATGCCATCTTGACATCCATCTGCTCCAACTCTAAATCCTGAGCTGCTACAATACTCAGCAACACTCTGATAGAAGTATGTCTGACGACGAGAGAGAAGACTCACTGAAGTTGATGCCTTCCTTCTGGGAGTATCCCTTGGCCACTAACCTTGCCTTGAATCTGATACCTCCTTGTTGCCCAGCTATGCAACCCAAGAGGGGGGGTGAATTGGGTTTCTAAAAATTTTAAGCTTAACTAATGACTTATGAGAAATGTTTGACAAAGCTAAATAGATAGAGTGAGTAGAATTAATTCAAGGCTAATAGCAAGAGCAAGAATGCAAGAAAATAATGAAGAGATAAAAAAGAGCAATTAGACACACACCAAACACAAGGATTTATAGTGGTTCGATGCCAACCTTGCACCTACATCCACTCCCAAGCTCCTACTTGGAAATTTCAATCCACTAATCTTGTATTCAACCCGAATACAAATATCGAAAACTCTGACTCTAGCTATCCCAAGCTAGACCACTTATTTTTCGGGTACAAGCCGACCCAATACACTTCGATTCTAGGTTCGGATCAACCTTCCCTTATTTTGGAACCCCTCCAAAATAAAACCAATCACTCAAACTGAGTATAACAATTTATAGTACAATTAAGCACAAAGAAAGCTCCTTCAATAAGTGAATATAACTTTAAATACACTTTACTTAAGAGAAGAAGACCCTTTTTGGATTTTCTCAAGGTGGATGGAGACTTGATTGTGCACTTGAGGAGTTGGTGAGCTTGGATTGAAGGCTTCTTGAAAGCTTTGAATGAGCTCTTGCTTAGGGCTGAAAAGTTGGCTTGAAATTCCTTTTTCAAAATCTCTCTTCTTGGATACTCTTCTTGATTCCCACCTTTTTGTTCCTTTTATAGCTTTAAGAGATAGAGAAAATCATTCTAGACTGAAAAAGAGTCGTTAGACTGCATTAAATGAGCATTAAAAGTATTTAAAATGGGATTAAAAACTAGCCGTTGGCGGAAAAATCCCATCACAGGGGTCGACTGGTCGACTCATGATTTTAATCATGCATATCTTTCAAAATACAAGTCCAAAATCAATAAAATTTTCATCATTGGATCACAAATCTTTTGTTCTATCATTTGATACTATCAAATCAGGATTTTAGTAAAATTATAATTTTGCCCCTGAAGAGCAATAAGGCTTTTTCAAGTGAGAAACATTGGTACCCCTTCAACTGCTTTGTAATCATCAAAATCAATCTAAGGAGCAACAATCTCCCCTTTTTGATGATGACAAAATATTTGAACAAAAGCATTTATATGAATCAATGATCATGAATTTCAAAGGAATGAAATACATTATAGGTGGTTTTGAAGATAAATAGAAATTTACTACCAACTTATAAGTGCATTTGCTTGAAAAGAAGATTGATTCTTTTGGCATGTGATACATGTGCCCATTTGCATAAATAATTTGCCCATTGCTTAATGATTTGAAAATTTGCTCATTTGATTATGTGATTTTGGTATCAGAGTAGAAAATTTATTTTTGTTATCAGGGCAAACAGAATTTACCTTATGATTTGAAAAATGCATGTTTGAAAATAGCTCATTTGCTCATTTGCTTGTTTTTCA
The DNA here is from genome assembly GCF_000442705.2 of Elaeis guineensis. Taxonomy (NCBI): domain Eukaryota; kingdom Viridiplantae; phylum Streptophyta; class Magnoliopsida; order Arecales; family Arecaceae; genus Elaeis; species Elaeis guineensis. The sequence goes on along the minus strand of NC_025993.2, from coordinate 93,963,143 downwards.
AATTTCTTAGCATCTTGAAAATTTGCTCATTCTCATTTGATTATTTAATTTTAGTATCAGAGCAAGTTGTATCTTGAACATTTGCTCATTCTCATTTGATTATTTAGTTTTAGTATCAGAGCAAGTTTAACAATTAAGTTTATCAATGCATGTCTAAGAATTAATTGTAAAGTATATCAGAGTATGTCAAATTTTAAGATGTATCAGAGCATGTCTAATTTTAAGATGTATCAGAGCATGTCTAATTTTAAAGTATATCAGAGCATGTCTAAGAAGTAATTTTAAAGGATGCTCATTTGCTTTGCTTAGCAATTGGTATCAGAGCAGTTCATTCATTTTGTTAGCAATCTTGTTAATTTCTCCCAATTCACTCATTTTATTATTAAGTTTTGTATTTATCTCTCTTTTGATACTTTTGCTTAGCACTTCACTCATTGTATTTTTAAGTCATTTAATAATCTTGCTTTTGATATTTTTCATTAATTTCTCCCCTTTTTGACATCATCAAACATTGTTAACTCCTCCTCATTTTTTGAATACATTTTCTCTTTAGTGTTTCTTCAAACTTCTTGTGCTTATCATTAATGTTTGCTCCTCCTAAATACAGCAATCATAAAACAAAATATGCCATTGAGTACCATAGATATGAATTAGTAACAAAGAGAAGATATAATCAAAAGATGATTGATACCAATACAAAGAGTAGATATAGAATTAAAAGATGATTAAAACCATAGTTGTTTCAATACATATTTCATAATATAAAAGTCAACTAGTTAACTCATTACATGGTCCAAAATACATATCCTAGAAAGAACAACAGACATGACTAACAACAAGGATCTAGTAGAACACATGACTCTATGGATCAGAATCAGATGTATCAGAGATGGGGTGGGGAGATGATGGATCACGACCAAGAGCTCATCCTCTACCCCGTCTGCCTCTGCCACGAGTGGAGGTGCTAGCACGAGTAGGTGGGCGAGATGATCCTGAAGGCTGAGAACGTTCAGAGGTCAAAGACTGGACTGCAAGAGAGAGCCTGATGGAATCAAGAACGTTCAGAGCTCTCGAAACAGACGAAGCAGTACAGTGAACTGTGTAGAAGCATGCTCACTAGAGCCTCTGATTTCTCTCCTCAAGAACTCATAACCACCCTCCAATGCACCTCTGAGTCTGCCAGCCTCCGCAGTAAGGTCTGTGACCTCAATAGTGGACTCCTGTGGCTGAGGATGGGCCAAAGCTAAGACTTGCCCCTGCAAGTCAAGTACTCTCCCAGTCAGTCTCAAAATGCAATCCTCGAGCTGTTGAATCCGAACTGACTGATCTGTGATCATCTGAAATACAGTGGAGATATGGGAGATCAAGGTCTGATCAGATGTATCCAATGATGTGGATCCTGGTGCAAATGTAGAAGTGCTCCACTGACGAGAAAGCAAGGAAGCCACACGCTGAAAAATCTGCTCAATCTGATCATCAGTCAATCTGTACTCTGAGGAAGGTGCTCTGCTGTCTGGCTGCTGAACTGGTGTGTGCCTCCTGGTGAACTCTGAAGGGCCAGCCTCTGGGTCTGAAACAAACTGGATATCTGGAGATGCTGCCCTGAAGTCATGGAGAGGAGATGAGGGACCTTCTTCCTCAGCTCTGTCCTCAACTCTATCCTCAGCCTCTCCTCAGCTCTTTCTTCTGTACCCTTGATCCAACCACCATCAATCCTAGTGAATCCCATGCGGTGCAGAGTGTGTTGGTTGATGGTGTCTGCGTGAGAAAGCTTAGCAGATGCCTCCCCCTCAAAACTGACTCCAAACCTCCTGAAAACAGTGTGAGGGCCATACCAAAAGGCAGATGTGCCTTGGATCTATTCAGTGTTTCTCTCATGGCCTCAATCATTAAAGCAGGAGGTTTAAGGGGGTTTGAGTGATCACATGAAACATTATACAAATATCTCGACCAGAAAGGAGGTCATGCCTACCACTCCTCGGAAAGAAAAGCTTTGTCACTAATTGATGTAGAATTCTCATTTCAATTGACAAGATTTTGGCTTCTAATTTATTTAGACTTCCCGAGTAGGTTCCTCCTAAAATTACATTGATCCCCTCTTCCTTCACTGGGAGTTCCATGTATGAATATCCCTCACAGGGCAAATGTAGAATCTCTCCCAAAATAATAGGATCTAGGCAGATATCAATTCCCTTAACAGTAGAAGTTACTGTTCCATTGCCATAGTGCAGATTTAGATAAAACTCTCTAACCAAGTCTACATATGTAACTTCCTTGAGAGAACAGTAAAATCCCCAACCTTGATTTTTGATCTTTGTCCCAAAGGAGAAACCTTCTTTTTCAAAGAATCTAAAATCCACATTCTTGCCGGTTTCTACCTTTCTGTCAGAGAGAGGGATTTTGCTAGGGCTAAGGGGAGACTGAGAGGGACCTGGTGCAGACGCTGATGCCGGAATGGGAGCAGAGGAGGTCTGAGAAGCTTGCCTTTTTCTGCGGACGCCTTCTTCCAGCGCACGGACTGATTTTCTTCTTTGAGGAGTTTCATCTTTGGGGCCATTCTCACCACAAGAGCAGGCAGGGAGACTCGGAAGATCAAATGGGTGAGGAGAAGGAAGGTTACTAGAGGATGGAAAGAGATTTTGGCGGAGAGAAAAGATGATTTTGAGAAGGACGGTGGAAGCTAGGGCACGCTCCAACGCTTTAATCAAGGGAGAAAGATGCGAGAAGCTCCTTTCCCAAGGGGGATTTGAGGTGGAGATGTGAAGGAGAATGATCTTTGGGCTAAATCCTTGGTTTTGGAGAGAACGAAGATGAGGACGAAGAGTCTTGGAGGGAGGAAGACGAAGAAGAAGAATGAGTCGGCTCATGAACGGCTTTAAGTTAAAAAGAAAAGAACCCGTGGGAAGTTGGCAAAGAATTTCAAGTATGCCATTGGGTCGACCCTAGGGGGTCGACTCATGAATCACAAAAATTCAGAAAAAATATGAATAAATTTTGAAAAAATTTAAAATTTTGGGAGAAGAAATTTTGCTTAATGACAAGTTGTGAGAATGATAATCTTGAGCTTTTAGGTCTAAGAGAGATGATGAAAATTGAGCTCAAAAAATTTTGACATCGATTTCTTGAAATTTGAGAAAATTTAGGTCAAAAGGATCAAGAATTCCTAGATTTCTCCTAATTTCACAGAATCTATCCTCACTAAGGGCCTTTGTAAAGATATCAGCTAATTGATTTTCAGTGCAAACATATTCAAGAATTATATTTTTGTTTTGAACATGTTCTCTTATAAAATGATGTCTTATTTCAATATGTTTAGACCTTGAATGTTGAATTGGATTTTTAGTCAGATTTATGGCACTAGTGTTGTCACATCTTATGGGTGTTTCATTAAGTTTGATACCAAAGTCTTCGAGTTGTTGCTTAATCCACAAGATTTGAGCACAACAACTTCCGGCTGCAATGTATTCGGCCTCAGCCGTAGACAGTGCTACCGAATTTTTTTTTTGCTAAACCAGGAGATTAGGTTAACTCCAAAAAATTGGCAAGTTCCACTAGTGCTTTTTCTGTCTAATCTACATCCAGCAAAATCAGCATCTGAATATCCTATTAAGTCAATTAGTGAGTCCTTAGAGTACCATAATCCTAGAGTTTGAGTACCATTTAAATATCTAAGGATTCTTTTAACAGCATTCAAGTGAGACTCTTTAGGATTAGATTGAAATCTAGCACATAAACAAACACTAAACATGATATCAGGCCTACTTGCAGTTAAATATAATAGAGAGCCAATCATACCTCTATAATATTTTAAGTCTACACATTTACCTTCTTCATCCTTGTCAAGCTTACATGAGGGGCTCATGGGTGTGCCAATTGGTTTGGAGTTCTCCATTCCAAATCTTTTGAGTAATTCCTTGGTGTACTTGCTTTGGGTGATGGAGATTCCTTCTTTGTTTGTTTGATTTGGAGTCCGAGGAAGAAAGTAAGTTCTCCCATCATGCTCATCTCGAACTCCCCCTGCATGAGCTTAGCAAAGTCTTGACAAAGAGATTCATTAGTAGACCCAAAAATAATATCATCAACATAAATTTGATAATTAACATATCATTTTGATTTCTTTTAATAAAGAGGGTTGTGTCTACATTATCTCTTGAAAAATTATTATTTAGTAAGAATTTGCTTAGCCTATCATACCAAGCCCTAGGTGCTTGTTTTAATCCATATAGAGCTTTATTTAATTTAAAAACATGATTAGGAAAAGCATGATTTTCAAATCTGGGGGTTGTTCTACATAGACTTCTTCAGCAATATAACCATTCAAAAATACACTTTTGACATCCATTTGAAATAATTTGAATTTCATAAAGCAAGCATATGCAAGTAGAAGTCTAATGGCCTCTAATCTAGCAACAGGTGCAAAGGTCTCATCAAAATCAATTCCTTCTTCTTGATTATAACCTTTAGCAACCAATCTTGCTTTATTTCTTATTACATTTCCATGTTCATCTAATTTGTTCCTAAAGACCCATTTTGTGCCAATTATTGAATAATTTTTAGGTCTTGATACTAAAGTCCAAACATTATTTCTTTCAAATTGATTAAGTTTCTCTTGCATTGCATTAATCCAGTTATAATCATTTTAGCTTCTTCAATAGTTTTTGGTTCAAGATGAGATACAAAAGCACAATGATTAAATACATCTCTAAGTGAAGAACGAGTTTTTACCCCATGCATAGGATCACCAATAATTAGCTCCTTAGGGTGATTGTGAACATACCTCCATTCTTTGGGTAGGTCATTTGTACCTTGAGGTTGTTCTTGATGTTCTTCACTTCCCTCATTTTGTTTGTCTTCATGTTCCTTATCCTCTTGAATTATTGAATCTTTCAGAGTGATCTCCTTCATTCCTTCTATAAGAGGATCTACATCATCAACACTTTCATTCTTCCTTGAAGGAAGATCGTTAGATTCATCAAAGACAACATGTATGGACTCCTCTACTACTAAGGTTCTTTTGTTAAAAACTCTAAAAGCTTTACTAGTGGAGAGTAACCAAGAAAGATTGCTTCATCTGATTTTGCATCAAATTTTCCAAGTCTTTCTTTACTATTATTTAATACAAAACATCGGCAACCAAAAATATGAAAATATGCAATATTAGGTTTTCTTTCTTTCCAAAGCTCACAGGGGGTTTTCTTTAAAATTTATCTAATCAAAGCACGATTTAAAATGTAACATGCTGTGTTAATTGCTTCCATCCAAAAATATCTTGAAGGTTGCTTTCACAAAGTATGGTACGGGCCATTTCTTCTAAGGTTCTGTTTTTTCTTTCTACTACCCCATTTTGTTGGGGTGTCCTAGGAGCAGAGAAGTTATGGCCAATTCCTTTTCATCACAAAAGTTTTCAAAGTCTTGATTTTCAAATTTAGTTCCATGATCGCTTCGAATATTTTGAATTGAAAGTCCTTTCTCATTAGTGACTTTTCGATAAAATTTAGTGAAAATATGAAAATTTCATCTTTGTGTGCTAAAAAAAAACCCAAGTAAAACGAGAGTAATCATCTATAATTACAAAATCATATCATTTTCCTCCTAGACTAGTGGTTCTAGTAGGTCCAAATAAGTCCATATGTAAGAGCTCTAAAGGTCTAAAGGTTGAAACAATATTTTTGGATTTAAATGAAATTCTTGTTTGTTTACCTAGTTGACATGCATCATAAATTCTATCCTTTTCAAAATTCAGTTTTGGCAAACCAAGAACTAATTCTTTCTTAATTAATTTTGAAAGAGAATGCATGCTAATGTGTGCAAGTCTGCGATGCCAAAGCCAACTAGTCTCATTAACTTTAGCATTCAAGGATACTAGGCATTGCATGTTTATTTTGGCTAAATCATTCAAATCTACCATATAAACATTATCATGTCTATGTCCAATAAATTTAATGCCATCATTAATAGGACTAGTTACGATGCAAACAGATGATTCAAAAACAATCTTATATCCTTTATCACAAAATTGACTAATGCTTAGTAAATTATGCTTTAAACCATCAACTAACAAAATATTTTCAATGTATTTGGAGGGAGTGATATCAATGTTACCTATACCGATGATCTTCCCTTTGCCATTGTCTCCAAAGGTGACCATCCCTCCATCCTTAGCATCAAGAGTGATGAATTGAGATTCATCACCAGTCATTTGTCTCGAGCATCCACTGTCAAAATACCATTTCCTATTTTCTCCTTGGGATGCTAGACACACCTGCAAGCAAAAGTCAAGTTTTTGTTTTAGGTACCCAAGCTTTTTGGATCCTTTTTGGTTAGTCATAATGGTTCCTTTTGGAACCCATATTTTCTTTATAGTTGAGTTTGCAAACTTGTTAGAGAAGCAAGTGTATGACTTATGTCCTACTCTACCACATTTGAAGCAAGTAATATTAGAAGACTTGTTACTTAAAGAGTTTACATAAATATTTTTCAGATATTTTTGTTTCTTCAAGGGGTTATAGCCAAGTCCGGCCTTATCATACACGGCTTTTTGATTATCAAGAATCATATTTAGTTTATTTGAACTCAAGGTGAACTTTTCTACTATTGGTTTTAGCTTGGCAATTTCATCCTTTAAGCTTTGATTTTCTTGAAGCAGGGTGGATTTCTCAATTGAAATATTTTCAGTTTGTTTCAATAAAGATTGATTTTTTAATTTTAGCTCTTTGTTCTTCATCCCTAGTTTCTTTAATTCATCAACTAAATCATAGAAAGCTTCATATAATTCTTCAAATGTAAAGTCACTAGGAGTTTCAGAAATTACCTCATTTTCGTGTGCCATAAGGCACAGGTTGGCTTGTTCGGTTGAGTTTTTCTCGTCGGAGCTTGAGTCATCACTCGCACTCCAAGTGGCCATCATGGCCTTCTTCTTGTACTTCTTGGGACCTTTCTTCAGCTGAGGGCATTCGGATTGGAAGTGTCCCGGCTTCTTACATTCGTAACAGATAAGGGGTTGGTCTTTCTCTTTTTCTTTGCTCTGTTCTCCTTTTGTGAATGGCCTCTTCCTCATTCCCTGTTTCTTTTTTCTCAAAAATTTCTTGAATCTTCGGGTAATGAGTGCCATCTCTTCATCATGTTCTTCTTCTTCAGTGTCATCAGTTTCTTCATCTGGTGGAGCTATGGATTTGAGGGTAATGGTTCTTTTCTTTTTGACTTCTTCCTCTTGATGTTGCTTCATGCTCAGCTCATGAGTCATCAATGATCCTAGAAGCTCTTCCAAGGGTAGAATGTTCAAGTCCTTAGCTTCTTGAATGGCAGTCACTTTGGCTTCCCAAGTTCTTAGTAAGGACCTGAGAATCTTTCTTACAAGCTTACTGTTAGTATAGGACTTGCTAAGACTCTTTAAACCATTAATAATATCAGTAAAGCGAGTAAACATTTCAGTTATGGACTCATCATGCTCCATTTTAAACAATTCATATTTATGCACAAGCATGTTGATTTTAGACTCCTTTACTTGAATGGTTCCCTCATGGGTTACTTCTAACCTATCCCATATTTCTTTAGCAGATGAGCAAGTAGAAATGCGATTAAATTCGTTAGCATCAAGAGCACAATAAAGAACATTCATTGCTTTAGCATTTAATTGGGCCATCTTTTTATCAACCTCATCCCATTCTTTCTCGGGTTTGGTTGATTCCTCACCATCTATAATTTTAGTGGGTGTGTGAGGACCGTTCACTATGATACTCCACATATCATAGTCGAGTGCTTGAATGAATATTTTCATCCAAGCTTTCCAATAGGTGTAATTAGACCCATTGAAAAGTGGAGATCGGTTGGTGGATTGCCCCTCGGCTAGAGAAGTGCCGACATGGGTTGCCATAGATCTTTGGTTCTTTGATTGTTTAGATCAAAGAAGGGCTAGAGCACCGGGCTCTGATACCACTTGTTGCCCAGCTATGCAACCCAAGAGGGGGGGTGAATTGGGTTTCTAAAAATTTTAAGCTTAACTAATGACTTATGAGAAATGTTTGACAAGGCTAAATAGATAGAGTGATTAGAATTAATTCAAGGCTAAAAGCAAGAGCAAGAATGCAAGAAAATAATGAAGAGATAAGGAAGAGCAATTAGACACACACCAAACACAAAGATTTATAGTGGTTCGGTGCCAACCTTGCACCTACATCCACTCCTCAAGCTCCTACTTGGGAATTTCAATCCACTAATCTTGTATTCAATCCGAATACAAACGTCGAAAACTCCGACTCTAGCTATCCCAAGCTAGACCACTTATTTTTCGGGTACAAGCCGACCCAATACACTCCGATTCTAGGTTCGGATCAACCTTTTCTTGTTTTGGAACCCCTCCAAAATAAAACCAATCACTCAAACTGAGTATAACAATTTATAGTACAATTAAGCACAAAGAAAGCTCCTTCAATGAGCGAATATAACTTTAAATATACTTTACTTAAGAGAAGAAGATCCTTTTTGGATTTCCTCAAGGTGGATGGAGACTTGATTGTGCACTTGAGGAGTTGGTGAGCTTGGATTGAAGGCTTCTTGAAAGCTTTGAATGAGCTCTTGCTTAGGACTGAAAAGTTGGCTTGAAATCTCTTTTTCAAAATCTCTCTTCTTGGATGCTCTACTTGATTCCCACTTTTTTTTCCTTTTATAGCTTTAAGAGATAGAGAAAATCATTCTAGACTGAAAAAAGAGCCGTTAGACTGCATTAAATGAGCATTAAAAGCATTTAAAATGGATAAAAAACTAGTCGTTATGGAAAAATCTCATCACAGGGGTCGACTCATGAGTCGACTCATGCCTGGGGGTCGACTCATGGATCGACCTCTGTGGAAAATCATCACAGAAGTGAACGGGATCCATGGTTCTGTAAAACTGGCAAAAAGACCCATAGAAGTCGACTCATGAGTCGACTCATGCCTTGGGGGTCGACTCATGGGTCGACTCACAGGTTTTACCAAGTCTGTGCCGGTCAGGAAAATCAGCGTGCCAGTCATCTCATGTGCCATGAGTCGACTCATGGGTCGACTCATGATTTTCAATCATGCAAATCTTACAAAATACAAATCCAAAATCAATAAAATTTTCACCATTGGATCACAAATCTTTTGTTCTATCATTTGATACTATCAAATCAGGGTTTTGATAAAATTATAATTTTACCCTTGAAGAGCAATAAGGCTTTTTCAAGTGAGAAACATTGGTACCCCTTCAACTGCTTTGTAATCATCAATATCAATCTAAGGAGCAACAGATATTCAGATGCTGATTTTGCTGGATGTAGATTAGATAGAAAAAATACTAGTGGAACTTGCCAATTTCTTGGAGTTAACCTAATCTCCTGGTTTAGCAAGAAACAAAATTCAGTAGCACTGTCTATGGCTGAGGCCGAATACATTGCAGCCGGAAGTTATTGTGCTCAAATCTTGTGGATTAAGCAACAACTCGAAGATTTTGGTGTCAAACTTAGTGAAACACCCATAAGATGTGATAACACTAGTGCCATAAATTTTACTAAAAATCCAATTCAGCATTCTAGGTCTAAACATATTGAAATCAGACATCATTTTATAAGAGAACATGTTCAAAACAAAGATATAATTCTTGACTATGTTTGTACTGAAAATCAATTAGCCGATATCTTTATAAAGGCCCTAAGTGAAGATAGATTCTGTGAAATTAGGAGAGATCTAGGAATTCTTGATCCATTTGCTTAAATATCTCTCTAATTCCAAGGAATCAATGTCAAAATTTCTTTGAGCTCAATTTCCATCATCTCTCTTGGACCTAAAAGCTCAAGATTATCATTCTCACAACTTGTCGTTGAGCAAAAATTCTTCTCCCTGAATTTTGATTTTTTTTCGAAATTTATTCATAATTTTCCTGAAATTTTGTGAATCATGAGTCGACCCCCTAGGGTCGACCCAATGGCATACTTATAATTTTCAGCCAAAACCCCACGGATTCTTCTTTTTTTGGTTAAAACCCCGTTCATGAGCCGACCCTCTCCATCTTCGTCGTCCTCCCTCCAAAACCCATAGTCCTCATCCTCTTTCTCTCCAAATCCAAGGTCTAAGCCCAAGATCTTTCTCCCATCACCTCTCCACCTCAAATCGCCCCTTGGGAAAGGAGCTATTCCCATTTTTCTCCCTTGATTGGAGCGGCTGGAGCGTGCCCTAGCTTCCACCATTCTCCTCCAAATCGGGGTTTCTCTCCTCCAAAAATCCCTTTCCATCCTCTAATAACCCTCTATCTCCTCACACATTTGATCTTCCAAGTCTCCTTGCTTGTTCTAGTGGTGAGAATGGCTCCAAAAATGAAACTCCCTCAAAGAAGGAAATCGGTCCGTGAGTTGGAAGAAGGCGTGCGCAGGAAAAGACAAGCTTCTCAAACCTCTTCTGCTTCCATTCCTGCTTCGGCATCTGCTCCAGGTTTCTCTCAATCTCCTCTTAGCCCTAGTAAAATTCCTCTCTCTGTCAGAAAGGTAGAAACTGGAAAAAATGTTGACTTCAGATTTTTTGAAAAAGAGGGTTTCTCCATTGGTTCAAAGATCAAAAACCAAGGTTGGAGATTTTACTGTTCACTTAAAGAAGTTACATATGTAGATTTGGTTAGAGAGTTTTATCTGAATCTGCGCTATGGCAATGGAACAGTAACATCTACTGTTAAGGGAATTGATATCTGCTTAGATCCTGTTATTTTGGGAGAGATTCTTCATTTGCCCTGTGAGGGATATTCAAACATGGAACTCCCAGTGAAGGAAGAAGAAATTAATGTGATTTTAGGAGGAACCTACTCGGGAAGCCTAAATAAATTAGAAGCCAAGATCCTGTCCATTGAAATGAGAATTCTACATCAATTGGTAACAAAGCTTTTCTTCCCAAGAAGTGGTAGACATGACCTCCTTTTAGGCCGAGACATCTGCATCATGTTTCATGTGTTCACCCAAACCCCCCTAAACCTCCCTGCATTAATGATAGAAGCCATGAGGGAAACCCTGAATAGATCCAAGGCACATCTGTCTTTTGGAATGGTCCTCACACTAGTATTCAGGAGGTTTGGTGTTAGTTTTGAGGGGGAGGCATCAGCTAGGCTCTCTCACTCTGACACCATCAACCAACATACTTTGCACCGCATGGGATTTATGAGGACTGATGGTGGTTGGATTAAGGGTGCAGAAGAAAAAGTTGAGGACAGAGCTGAGGAAGAAGGTCCTTCATCACCTCTCCATGACATCAGGACAGCATCTCCAGACATCCAATTTGTTTCAGATCCAGAGGCTGACCCTTCAGAGTCTACCAGGAGACACACACCAGTTCAGCAGCCAGACAGCAGAGTACCTCCCTCAGAGATCAGATTGGCTGATGATCAGATTGAGATGATTTCTCAGCGTGTGGCTTCCTTGTTTTCTCGACAATGGAGCACTTCAGCTTTTGCATCGGGATCCACATCATTAGATGCATCTGATCAGACTTTGATCTTCCATATCTCCACTGTATTTCAGATGATCTCAGATCAGTCAGTTCAGATTCAGCAACTCAAGGGTTACATTTTGAGACTGACTGGGAGGGTACTTGACTTGCAGGGGCAAGTGTTAGCTCTGGCACATCCACAGCCACAGGAGTGCACTACTGAGGTCTTAGACCTATCTACGAAGGCAGCCAAACTTAGAGGAGTATTGGAGAGTGGATTTGATTTCTTGAGGAGAGAGATCAGAGGCTCTAGTGAGCATGCATCCACACAGTTCACTGCACTGCTTCAGTCTGTTTCGAGAGCTCTAAACGTTCTTGACACCATCAGGCTCTCTCTTGCAGTTCAGTCTATTACTTCTCAGCCTTCAGGATCATCTCGCCCACCTACTCGTGCTAGCACCTCCACTCATGGGAGAGGTAGACGGGGTAGAGGACGAGTCTTTGGTCGTGATCCATCATCTCCCCACCCTATCTCCGATACATCTGACTCTGATCCATCCAGTCATGAGCTCTACTAGATCCTTGTTGTTAGTCTTGACTTTTGTCTCTTTCTAGGATCTATCTTCTGGGCCATGTAATGATATTAACTGGTTGACTTTTATATTATGGAATATATATTGGAACAACTATGGTATCAATCACTTTTTGATTATATATCTACTCTTTGACTTTTAATGTATGTCCTTTAAATTGAGTTCCTTTCAATTATGTGCGTGCCTAAAATACTATGAATTGCTATTTCATATCTATGGTACTCAATGGTATATTTTATTTTATGATTGCTGTATTCAGGGGGAGTAAACATTAATGTTAGTAAAATTAATGATTAGTACAAGAAGTTCAAGAAACAAAAAGAGAAAATGTATTCAAAAGAAAAAGGGGGGGTAAACAATGTTTGATGATGTCAAAAAAGAGGAAAAATTAAAGAATCAAAAGCAAGATTAATAAAAGACTTAAAAACAAAATGAGTAAATTGCTAAGCAAAAGCAAATGAGCAAACTTTAAAATTAATTCTTAGACATGCTTTGATACACCTTAAAATTAATTCTTAGACATGCTTTGATACACTTAATTTTTAAACATGCTCTGATACCAAAATTAAATAATCAAATGAGAATGAGCAAATTTTCAAGATGCTAAGAAATTTGAAAAACAAGCAAATGAGCAAATGAGATATTTTTAAATACGCAATTTTCAAATTCTTAGGCAAATTCTGCTTTGCTCTGATAGTAAAAATAAATTTTGGTCCGATACCAAAATCACATAATCAAATAAAAAAATTTTCAAATCATTAAGCAATAGGCAAATTGTTTATGCAAATGAGCAACACAAGCAAATGGGCACATGTATCACATGCCAAAAGAATCAATCTTCTTTTCAAGCAAATGCACTTGTAAGTAATTTTCAAGTAGGCAATAAATTTCCTATTTATCTTCAAACTACCTATAATGAAATTCATGCTCATTGATTTATATATATGCTTTCATTCATGTATTTTGTCATCATCAAAAAGGGGGAGATTGTTGCTCCTTGGATTGATTTTGATGATTACAAAGTATTTGAAGGGGTACTAATGATTTTCACTTGAAAAAGACTTATTGCTCTTCAGGGGCAAAATCATAATTTTACCAAAACCCTGATTTGAAAGTATCAAATGATAGAACAAAAGATTTGTGATCTATTGGTAAAAATTTTATTATTTTTGGACTTGTATTTTAAAAGATATGCATATTTGAAAAATATGAGTCGACCCATGAGTCGACTCATGGCACATGAGATGATTGGCACGCTGAAATTCTTGGCCGGCACAAACTTGGCACACCCTGTGAGTCGACCCATGAGTCGACCCCCAAGGCATGAGTCGACCCATGAGTCGACCTCTGCGGGTTTTAAGCCAATTTTACAGAACCTTGCTTCCCGTTTGATTCTCTGATGTTCTTCCACAGAGGTCGACCCATGAGTCGACCCTCAGGCATGAGTCGACCCATGAGTCGATCTCTGTGATGGATTTTTCCACAACGGCTAGTTTTTAATCCATTTTAAGTACTTTTAATACTCATTTATTGTGGTCTAACAGCTCTATTTCAGCCCAGAATATTTTTCACTATTTTTTGAAGTTATAAAAGGGACAAATAGGTGGGAATCATCAAGAAGAAAGATTTTGAAAAGAGGATTTCAAGCTAACTTTTCAGCTCTAAGCAAAAGCTCACTTTTCAGCTCTAAGCAAAAGCTCACTCAAAGCATTCAAGAAGCCTTTAATCCAAGCTCACCAACTCTTCAAGTGCACATTCAAGTCTCCAACCACCTTGAGGAAATCAAAAGAGTCTTCTTCTCTTTGAGTAAAGTGTATTTAAAGCATCATACGCTCATTAAAGGAACTTTTTTTGTACTTACTTGTGCTATTCATTGTTATACTTTGTTTGAGTTATTGTTTTTTGTTTTGGAAGGGTTCCAAAATAAGGGAAGGTTGATCCGAACCTTGAATCGGAGTGTATTGGGTTGGCTTGTACCCGAAAAATAAGTGGACTAGCTTGGGATAGCTAGAGTCAAAGTTTTCGACGTTTGTATTCGTGTTGAATACAAGTTAGTGGATTGAAATTTCCAAGTAGGAGCTTGGAGAGTTGATGTAGGTGCAAGGTTGGCACCGAACCACTATAAATCCTTTTGTTTGTGGTGTGCCTAATTGCTCTTCTTTAACTCTTCATTATTTTCTTGCATTCTTACTTTTAGCCATTAGTCTTGAATTAATTTTACTCTCCCTATTTATTTAGCTATTGTCAAACATTTTTTATAAGTCATAAGTTAAGCTTAAAATTTTTAGAAACCCAATTCACCTCCCCCTCTTGGGTTGCATAGCTGGACAACACATGGGCTAAATCAAACCACCAAGCAACCATATTTGAGACTCAATCTTCCACATTGGTCAGGTAAGTGGAGATTGGTGGGGGTCCCTCCGTTGCTTTTCTTAGACACCAATAAATTGGTCAGATAAGCGAATGGAACTAATTAAATAATCACCTTTCAATTACTTACCTTAGACACCAATTGGATAATTGATCCGAATAGGTCAGCTTAGGTGAATCAGACTCGAGCCACAGAGCCGAATTAGGTCCTTAGATTAATTGATTCTATATATGGGTGTCAATCGATTCAATCAACAATAATTGAAGGATCTTAGGCTCATTGACCTCATTTTAATCAACATTTGATTCGATTTGATCAACTGCTAAATCGATTTAGACCCAATATGATCAAATCAAAAATCTTTTTATGTAATCTAATTATAGACCTAACTTGATCTACCCATGACCAATCCCTCATGCACAAACACTAATTTTAGATCTTAAAATAAATTTTTTAGATCTAAATTCTTTGCATGAAGAGTAAATTTTAATCTAAAAATAATTTTAGATCATGCATACAAATATGTATCACATACATAAATAAGTTTAGATCATAGAAATAAATTTCAGCCCTAAACATACTTTCGTATATCATATATATGAATCATAACAGATCTCAAAACTCTTTTCAGATCTAAATAACAAAACATATGTCATATATATATTAAAAAAATAAGATCTAAGAATTCAATCTAATTAAAATTTTTAACATCATTCTAGGACAACCATACAGTATAACAAATTATGCCAGGATAATTTTATGTCAGAACGACATCAAAAATTTTTAAATCTGAAATTTTTCTCTATAGATTTTAAATCTAAATCTAAATCTCATACATATGATATAGCTTTGATACCACTGTTATATTTTTATGGTTTCATGCATGTATAATTTTGCAAAAAGAGTACGTAGCAAAATTTAAAAATTTTTCAGATTAAATCTAATTTAATCTAAGCATGCATAAGATCATATCTTCAAATCATAACCAGAATCATCATATGTGGATAAGATTTAGATATAAAAATTAAATAAAAATATAAATAAAAATATATCTAGATATGGATCAATCTTCAACTCAAATGGATGATCATGGATGTCCTTCGAAGGTCCTTTGTAGCCGCACAAGTGTTCGGCTTTTACGGATATCCACACGAGACTCTGATCTGATTAGAAGCCTTTTGATTTCATCAGGATACTAGCTCCCTTGCAGAGATCGCATCTTGATGGTTGAAAATTTTTTTTTCTCTTAAGACACTCTTAGAGAACAAGAAGATGTAGGAGGATCTTCATCTCTACGCTAGAGATCATGAGAAGAACCCTTTCTTCTCTTTTTTTTTCTAAAATCCATACACTAAATCTCTATAATAAAGATGTAATAATTTTTTCTAACTTTTGGATAAGAAAAAGAGAAGACATCCATGTCTAAATATAGATAAGAGGGATAGAGAGAGATGTCCTAACAACCAACTCTTGATTGTTGCAAGAAAGAAGAGATCAAAGCTAACAAACCTCACGCCATACCCATGCACGCCGCACCCTCCTCTTTTGAATTTTTTCTCCATGCACTCCCTTGGTTTTTGGGCATCAAACCTGATCTAAAATCTCCTATCACCATCCCATAGGTGCCGGTATTTTATAGGCATAATAAGAGTTTCAATTTGAATGGGAGAAGGGATTGATTTTGGATAGGAATCAAGAGTCCTTGCAACCTTGGACTCTCCTAATATTGTGCCACCCATACCACCAGGTTTCATACCAGTTTTTTTACATGCTAAAAGAGAGATTCCTCTTCATTCTTACATGCTAAAAAGGGAGGGAGGTGGCATGGAAAATCTGGACATATGTGGCATCAAAACTAGTTGTGGCGTGGGATGTTTTGGGCGCATGGATTGGAGGAGTTTCAATCACATGGGACTCTTATTTAAATTACTATTATAAATCTAATTAAAATATTAATTAATCTTAATTATATTAGAACTAGATTAGACTCAAAAAAATTGAAAACCAAATCTAATTTAGAGTCCAATTTATTTAGATTAGATGTCTCCTAATTGGAGGAGTCCTAGTCCAATTGAACTCTTTCTTGGTGCTGAATTTTAATCCTAATCTCATTAGGATTTAGTACAGAATGAAAAAGAAGATTTATAGTTCAATTAGGAATACATACATCCTAGTCTAATTAGGAATTAGGTCAAATCCAAATCCTAATTCAACTGGGACTAATCATCCAATCCTTTTGGGGTTATCTTATAACCCTATAGGGTTGATCAAATCAAACTCAAAATGAGTCAAATTAAATTCACTCAAATTGAACTTGATACAAACCCCAATGCTCAATCAAATTGAGCCAATTAGCAATCCTTTTGCTAATTAATCCTCCTATAACTTACTAACTCTTCAGTAAGTTACATAGTGGCAATATTTGCATTGGATCAATTATCAATCAAATTGATAATCAATCCTGTTACGATTCATAATCATAATTCAACCATCTGATCAGTCAAAAGCTGTTTTTGTGTGTGACCTCATAGGTTCTATTCTATCTAGTAGTGAGATATATTATGATCTCTATCATAATATCATTGAAATACTTTTTAATAGATTAGAATAATTCTAACTCAGTCCACCAAGGATCATTGATCATCAAGATAATCCTCATGAGTCTCACAATTCACCAGTGACACCTAACAGTATGTAGTGGTAGCCCAACAGAATAAAAAATGAACCTCTAGGTGCAATTAATGCATGATACAGTCCCTCTATTGTGAGTCCCAATCAGATGACAGATCATGAGTGAATCGTCAAACCTCAACATCGATCATATGATAGATTCAATCAGCTCGAGTCCATATGTGATTTTATAAAATTTTTTCATCAATCACACTGCTATGGCCATAGACTTAAGGACTCAGCCTCGTAAATCTCATAGGACTACTCCCTTCTGCTAGGGTCGATAGATCTCATCTTGATACACACCCCACTCACAGTGGACCAACTGTCGCTAACATCCACTCCAAGGACTCTTTGAGACCCATGTTGATGTGTCAGTCAAACTCCAGCAGCCTCACTGCGAGTAGTAATGTCATCTCAGATCAAAAGATCAGTCATACAACTGCAGCATCGAGAAAGTCACTAACGAGTGAGCAGACATCCATGTGACTTCTCATATTGATCACCGCTCAGTGCCAGTTGTTCTCTAACAACCATCTGTACTCTCACTCTAGTGTTTCTACACTACAGACTCAAGATCTATCTTTTCAAAGAAAGTGATCCGTGCATTGGTCAATCTAGATCAATCACCATCCCTATGATGATCTTATGATTAGGAGCAATTTAAGAATCAACCATCAATGACACATGCCTCAAATTTTTAACTCTTTGAGAATATGTGTCATTATCTTGTTAATCTCTTGGATGATTCATAGATACATAAACATGAATGGTAATATAACTGCCTAATAAGTATAAAACATGTCCTAGAAATATGAAATGTGTCAGTCAAGATTGGCTTCTAGGGCATATATCCAACATCTGGATGGCTGATCCAATTCTTTCTTTGGATCTCCTAAACTCCTCTAGATCAGAAGATGAAGCTTTACAAGGAGGTGATGGTGTGAGAGATTGAACAAGACTCACTCTTGTATGTTTTTTTCACAAAATCTATAGTTGAATCCTAGAACTCACTTACACCTCACGCCCGAAAGGAAGATCACTTCTTTTATTTCTCACGCACAGAAGTCCAACCCACTCTCAACTTTTTATACCCCAACTCTAAGGTTTCTCACACCAAAATCGCTCCTATTCTCTGTTGGGAATAGTGTCCCAAAGCCAATCGTCAACCTGTTGACGGTTGTGCTCATTTTTGTATATGTACATAAATTATGAACTAATAAAATTATTTGATATTTTTCATCACAAAATATTTCCTAATGAACTCCTATGTTGTGGTGAAGTCCTTAGGACTATTTAGACTCGACAAAGGAGGATTTATCATTAGTCCTTAAATCTGTTCGCGACCAAATGATACGTTGTTACCAAGGATAATAACGTTTATCAAGTATAGGTCATTAGTAC